>NW_017307338.1:261333-273911 GCF_000935625.1 Nanorana parkeri
GCCATCCTGACAGCAGGTAGCGCTCCCTCCTGTGACCCGGGACGGACGGACGGACGAGGGAGCGCTGTCATCATGTCGGTGAGGAGGAGAGCGGTGAGGAGGAGAGAAGCCGCCCCGAGGAGGTCTAGGAGTCCCTCCAGGAGTTGAGTGCCTGACTCAATGGCTTCATTTCCACTCGCCCCCACGCAATTTTCACTCGCAAATTGTGCGGGGGGCGTGTGGACATTTTGAGCCCTGGCCTACTGTATTTATGAAAGTAAACTGACTTTTTAAATCATCAAAGAGCAGTAATATTGTGTGATGGGCAGAAACCCATAGCAACCAGTGAGATTTTGATTTCCTATAGTTAGATTTGTAATATATATTTTAAATGATTGCTATTGGTTACTTCACTTTTCATATTACTATTAGTCTCAAAACAACAACTAACACCTTAAACAAAGGTTTGACAGTTAACTCCTTAACATGTTAAAGGAGAGTATGTAAACATTAAAGAAAGCACAAACACCTGTTAAGAATGATTCTCTTTATTTTACAGAAATTGCATAGAACTGTTGTTTTCATCAAAAAATATCCTTATAGTTCTTTCATATACAGCTTTATATGGACTCCTGGAAAAAGACATTTTTTACAATAAGGGATAGATTTACTAAAACATAATTTGTGGATTCCATAAGTTTTAGTTCATGGTATGGATAAAGAAAAAAAACACCAAAAATGACCCCACTCCATCAGTCCAAGGGGAGAATTCCAAGAGCTCTGGTTTTACCGTATTGTTGGCACATGAAACATTGCAGCACATTAGAACTGTCACTTTTCATAAATGATGATGTTGCAAATGTATCCATCTCAGTTACACTATGGCAAAGCTATATATTTACATAACCATCTTGAGTGTTTAGATGTCAGAACATTATTTTTGGAGTGGTTTGTGTGGCCAGGATGTATTGTTCATATTAGGAATGTATTTTTCCATACAAAACATGAATTCTGGCATAACACAGCCTTCAAAGACACACAAAAAGCCATTGAATCTCAACCAAGAAACACATCAAAACTGTCTCTAGTTCATGTATGGAGGACAACCTTACTCTTACCAGGACTGTATCATGATATTTGTCAAAATGTTCTTTTTATTACTACAAACATTGTAGGTGTTGAAATAATAAATGCTCAAAAGCATGAAAGACTTTGAAGGAAGACGATGTTCCTCACAATCCAAGGAAACAATACAACAGTCCACTACTAAATTGGGTAACAACATACTAGTTTTTATGATGTCAATATTGTAATGCCAGCTGGAAACATGTAGACCCATTGTGGGAGATTTTGTTTCATACTATGGGTAATCCAATAACAGGATTTTTATTCTAGTTTAAAAAAAATAGTTTTATAATTATATGGTCTTAAAAAAAAGACAAAAATAAAACAGCACTGGATGTTTTTTTTTTCCTTACATCATCTGTCATGGCTCTTTTACTCGGGCTCACTGCTATTTGTAGTCTTTTCCCACAAACTTTCTTCACTTTGTGCTGGAGATCCACCAGGTGGGCGCGTTCTGAGACCCTGAAAACGGCGACACTCTGGGCAGACCCGAATATGTGTACATTCACGGGCAACTAGAGCTGCTTCTTGTGCCAGTCTCTGTGCCAGTGGGTCAGGACCACTGCCCCCACACAGTTTACCATTGCTTAGAATGCTTGTATTGCGTCCTCTCTTATCCTCCGGAACAGCTGATCTAGAGCGTATAATGCCTGCCCGCCTTCGACGTGGCATAAAACTGTCTTTGCAAAGTATAATGCTACTTAACTCTGACATCATTTCGTGACACACAGAAACCTGCAACAACACAGAAAGCAAAACATTTTTAGAAATAATTCTTTATTTTTCAGTATACAGTGTAAATGGTGGAATTGTGTATACTTTTTGTCAAATATTTAGAAATAAGTTGAAATCCAATCACAAAATGTTGCTGTAATGCAGAACAAAAAACATTGATAATGCAGAATAAAAAAATATTAAAACTGCAGGAAAAAATGAACAGCTTCAGCTTTTTTAACGAATATCTTTTATCTTTAGAAAAATATTTCCAGTCTATGCCGGGTTTTTTATTAAAGAAGAAGTATTAGGAGAGTAAAAAGTACTCTTCCCAATATATTGAGCCATTGTGTGACACTGCAGCTGTCACATGCCATCTCTACATTAACCATTAATCGCTCAGCTCACGGTCTTCACCCTGCAGAGATCGGTAACTGTTAGTCATGGCTTCCCGCAGGGATTCCCCCCCACCCCTCTCTGTTCCTCCTGCACTCATTGGAGGAACAGACAAGGGAGGGGGAGGACACCGCTGGCTCTGGCTCTTGAGAGGCATCTTAAGAGCCAGAGCCAGTTGTCAATCAGGCAGCTGGATGGATCCTAACAAAATTGTTGGGCTCTTACCTGGCTGCAGAGTGGTTATGCGCTGTCAGCAACTAGCGGCAGCACTAGCCTGCTATTTTCTGAGTTTGGGCCACAGGAGTGCATTAGTAAATGTATTCCTTTGACCCAAAAGAGGACTAAAGCCAAAAAAGGGTTAGATATTAGTTCTCTTTTAAGCATTAAGTGAGATAATGTCAAACTCAAACAGCCTTATACAGCATATACAGTAAAATAACTGTTATGCCTAATTATTCTGTTACTAGGTGCCTTCATTCTATATTGTGACTCAATGCACACGGCATTTACTCTCAACTACAGTATATACAAACAGATTCTGAATAACAGATGCATGGGTAGACAGTATTATCATACCTGAGTGTCTTCGGAGTTTCTTATCGTCCACAGGAACTCCAGCACGGCCATGAAGCTAGCCACTATTAAACCACAGATTAACACAACAAATATGCCTCCGATATTTTCCATGCCCAAACCTAACAAAATGAGAAAAGTATGCCAACATTTTGGTTACATTTCACAAACCATCACATACTGTATGGTGATTCTGCTCTGGCTTCTTAGGTTTGCACATTATCTTTCTGCATTTTCTGTGAACCGGGGTAAACGTAAAACTATAGCAGTATGATCTGGCATTGATTATGTGATGAACAGAATAATTAAAAATGTAAGGTGGCTACACTGCACTACACTGGAAGCTTTAACACTATGTGCAAGCTATCCTATGACTTTATGACTAATGTTAATACAGGCAATGCAAGATAGCAAAAATTGGAGTACAACTCTACCTTTTTGTCAAGTTGGGGCAACAGTCCCCTTCCCTTAGATATTTCCCGCTACCTAACCTAAATGAGCTGGTAGCCTCTTTCAGTAGCTGAGGCCTTCACCTGTGCAGATGACTCCTGTGCTTTTCAGCAAGCCAGTGGGTTGCAGCAAACCATGTATACAGTACATGCCTGTTTCTCTATAGTGCATAGTGAAGAAGCTATCTACTTGGAGTCTTTCTATGAAGAAAATCCCTCATGTGTGGTTCACCGTGGCCTGGCGTAGGCTGCTTCTGCTGCAGAGGTCGCTGACTCATCTGAGGTATGTAGTGGAGCATATCTATGGCATTAGGAGGGAGTGGGGGCAGTTGGCCCCCACTGGTTCTAATGGTAGGACTATAAAACACTATAATAACTTAGCTCTTACCTTATATCTCTTATGAGGAAGGGTGATGGGTGCAGGGAGGAAAAGGGGGCTATAGTTATCTTTTAAAGCAAAACAAATGATGCCTTAATGGCAGAGGTTTGCTTGGTTTGTCTGAAAGAGTGAATTAAATTAAAGCATTTCACGTTCATTGCTTAACAAAAGTGAAAAGTTTGACTTCGCAAAAATAAAACACATAATTTGCTATCAAGAAAAAAAAGGAAATGGAAATTGTGAAAATTGAAATCACAGTTACCCTTTGCTCTGTGGTCTTCTTCTTTTGGACATTTACCTCCATCCCACCATTTTCGCTTTAAGTCTTCCAGACAGTTGTTTTCTTGTAGTTGCAAAATTGCTAGATCAAATTCATCTCGGAAAGGAGAGCCTGTAGTAAACATAGATATGAGGCTTTAACTGTATGCAAAGCCAAAACTTTTTTTAATTTTAGTTTTAGATAGAGTAGCAAAGAGATAAAACCCCCTATCAAATTATTTTTTCACTGTCTGTGTCCTGCTGGGGATATTTCCCTTCACTTCCTGTCTTGGAAAAAACAAGAGAGAGGAAATCCCCCCAGAGATGTCATCTGTTAAAACAAGCATGAGTCTGTTCTTGTAAATGTCTGCCATTTAAAGATAATACAGAACTATGTATATAAACCATGACTGCCAGCCGTTGCTCTTTTGGAGAAACAGCCCCTCTTTGGGATCCAAATCCTCCAGTCCCTCTGCTATCCTTTTTATCCTCACATGTAGATCTGTACAATATTTAAGTATTAAAGTGTGTAAATCTTTCATACAACATCTAAATAAATGATAGTACAAAAAGTATGATAGGTAGAGATGTAAAAAAACATCATCAGGTTTAAAGTGACACTAAACTCCACTTTTTTATACTTTTGTGCTGGGTCGCCAGTGCTGTATTTAACCTCTGCTTACTACCACCTGTAGTCTCTAAGCAGGCTCCAGGAGTTGTATGTATCACATGTTAATAACCAGTGACTGCTGTGATGGTTACACTCTCAGATTCCAGCACTGCAATCAGAATGTGATGACTACACACTCAGTATCACCCTGTGCAGATATTTTGTAGCTCTGAGACAACAATCTAAGCACAAACAGATTGAAAGTGATCATCACTGGGGCAGGTTAAAGTGACACTAAACTCAGGAGTTAAACCTTAAAAATGTATTCAAGTACCTCAACTATTAACAAAAATGTATCTTATTTGTGGATCACTCAGCTGTAGATTATCAAATCAACTCTGAATTTGTGCTGATACTGTCCTTCCACTTGGAGAGGTGGCTACTTTTCAGCACACACAGGGACCACTTGGAACAAAAGTAGCCACCCTCCAGAAGGAAGGACAGTGTCAGCACTAATTCAGAGATGATTTTATGAGCTACAGCTGAGAAATGCACAAATAAGCTACATTTTTGTTAAGGTGCATTTTTAAGGTGTAACTCCTAAGTTTAGTGTCATTTTAAATGAGTCATTTTGCACTTTTGGATTCTACATGTTCTGTCTGAGATGTGTGGCAATGTTGTATGCCTTGCTAAAATATTTTGTGCTTAAAGGTCCCTCTTTCCAATCTCAGAAAGCTGGGGAATATACATAAACCCACTGTTGCACATACCTAAAGGCATTCCAATGCCATAGCCCTTTGTGTCAAGCAGTCCTCCAACCTGAGTAAGGTTACAGTTGCGTTGACGGTAATACTCATTCATAGTGGACTCCAGTAGGAAAGCATAGTTTGAGTTCAGCACCCTGGCAATCCCTTCTTCAGTGCTCTTAACAAACACACTGGGCTGTTTTGAATGCATGTAATTCCACATCCGTTGATAGGTTTGGTATCGGGAATTCTAATAAAGAAGCACAATAACATTCTAATAATATTAATTCTAATATTTCTAATAAACACAAAACAACTCAACATTATTATGTTATGGTTTTAATACTAATGATTACACAACTATAACAATATAAGCTTGTGTATTTTAAAATTAGCCTATGTACATTTTTCACTTAATTTTTGAATCTTCTCTTTTTTGTACATAAAGAACAGTAATACTGTGTTGATTTGCATTGATGATTTACATTTCACTGCAAATTGACTGGATTTAGCCAGGCCAAATCTGTGTTTAATTGCTCTAACATGTTGTGAAAATACTAAACCATATGCAGCAGAATCCATGCTGCATATGGTGTAGTATCCAAGAGCCATGCTGTGTTTATGTTTTATATTTATATTTTGGATTCCTGTATGCATTACCTGTGCACTATGTTTAAATGATAACACACAATCTCCGAAGGTGAAATTGAAGCTCATTTTCCATAGGAGTACATGTCTTTCCATTGTGCTACTATATCAGGCTTACAAAGGCAGAATTATAGTTTATAAGTTAGCATGGCAGGGTCTATAAATACACATTTGGGGGCATGGAGCATGTGAATAAATTGAATCTGACTACTGTTTTGTTTTTCTAAGTAACCTATAGAGAGGAAGTTCTTGTATTAAAATAATATTGGAGCCCTTTAACACCACATCTGACAAACCAACTGCTTGGAAGTTTTTGGTGGTGTGTCACTGGCTTAAGCTTCAAGGTCCTTGAATGTCAGCGAAATGCAATTTTCTAGCCCATGTAGCAGAATCATTGCTAATGAATTACCTATTACAACCCATTACTGTGAACAATTATCAGCAATTATGTGTGTGTAGAGGGTCATTTTTTTGCTGTATACAGTTGGATTTCCTTTGTAAAATGACATAATTTATTAATTTAAAAAAAAAGCAGACACTGTCAATGCAGTAAGCAAAGTTGACATGCTTCTGCAAATGTAATGCATAATTACTATATATCTTGCCAGAAATGAACAGATTGGGAAAATAAAAACAGAAAATGTAGTTTTGCAGGAAATGCAGTCTGATATAAATATGTCCTGATATTTTGCCTATTAAGAAAGGGAAAATTAACATTTCCCTTTAGGTGCACCAAGATGGTAAGTTTATAGATCCTGGTAACTTGAGTGGGAACATCTCTATGTCTGAATTTCCATCTCTGCCTTCCTTCTGCTACCTTTCCTAAGGAGTGTCATTCTTTCAGATAATTAAAAAATATATATATTTTGTACTGGGGAGAATGAAGCAGGAGAGTTGAGATCTATCTTGTGGAGATCTGGCAAATAGCTCATTTCAAATTTGAATCAACATGTTCCACATTAGTGTAAAGAGGCCATGGTCAAGCAAGCAATTAATGATCTTACATGTAGCTGACCTCTTATCATCTAATGTATAGCTTTTTGGCATGATAGGGATAATTACTTGGAAGAAAGTCATGCTGGATCCTCCATGTATGGTCCCATACTCAATTGTAGTCTGATCAGCCAAGTCATCCACCGACTCAATAGGTACATCCATTCTCTGCACAGTAAGAAAGGCAGCAAGATTTGCTGTATATGAAGAAATAATTATCAAGGTGAATGCCCACCTGTCAAAAAAATCATAATCTTTGATTATTTAATGATTTGACATTGTTCCGCATTAACGTTAACAGCCCAATATTAAAATGGCACTTGCTTTGTACACAGCTAAATGTAGATATGCACAGCTAGAGGAATTAGAACTATATGTTTCCTAGCAAATTGATTGTCCAGAAAGTGTACTAAGGTAGTAGTGTGTTTCGTTGTTACCTCAAAGTGTACCTGTGGGCCATATAGATTTATGAAACCAGCATTAGTATGCCACAGGAGACACCTCCAAATATCTGCACACAATTTCTGTAGAGCACACAAGAAGCCTCAAAACCTGGGTCAATCTGTTAAACAAACAGCTACAAGCTTCTGTAGTTGTGTTGTGAGCTATATACCACTCCCTGCCATGTTCTACTTTTGGATAAGCGAGGACTTACCTCAAGTGATGCCTCTCTTTTTCCTTCCCGTAGTTTTCAGCAGTCCCTCCAGCACTGGTGCCCATCTCTGATCCAGCGTTGACTGCTGTGTCTTCCTTTCCCACGGAGACGGTCAGACGTGCACGCTCTCGGCTGCGTGGATTGACTTTCACTGTAGCTCTCCCCTCCGGTGATATGGACTGCACATGCGCCCACACACATCCTCCTGCACGGCCGCTTGAGAAGCTGGGTTCTACATCTACTCCTTGCTAGCAGTAGATATATGTAATAAAATTAGACTTTAATGTCCCTTTAATGAAAGCTACAGAAAATATTGACTTTTGAATTTATTTTTGAAATTACATAAACATGTTAAAGCCTGAATGAGAATTCATTTATTTGGTTTCCATTTCCCTAGCAGAAGTTCAGATGGTGTGGTCCATTTTGCAAACATTGTGTGTGCTTTAGAGGAGAGAGAAAATAAGGAACGGAGTTTGCAGAGGCGCCCAGTCGTGATAAATGGAGTGGAGGCAGCTTGTCTAGTAATGAGAATTTTTATGTGAACATATAAAATGGTACACCTTTTACATGTTTCATAGCTCTAAAGTGGCCACTTCTTCAGGATGGTGCTCGGGGACACTTTAGATGATTGATCTGAAGCATGCCCTGATGTGTGTAATGACAGTAGTCACCATCCTGAGAAATTGGCCACTTTAGAGCCAGAAAATGCTCTCTACTCGACATTAGGTTCCAGCAGCTTTCTAGCGTAGATTCCACACCCAGATGAGCATCGAGTGCTCCTCTGTCTTTTGTGGCACCGAATTCAGTGTTCTGTCTGAAACTTTAGCTTTATACCCAGCTTAGATTTTCAAGCACAAATCTACACCTATTATCAGTGAAAGATAAAATATTAAGTGCATCAGGAAAAAGCAGATAGCTATGATTTAGACATGTACACAGCTACCAAGCACAATAAAAAAACATTTGCTGGGTGCCTTTTGATTAGGTCACTAGCACATTGATGCACATTGAAAAACCCCCTCTTTGGTCCTACTTAAGCATCATCAGTGGTAAATGGAGTAGTAATTGAGCTGTATGCTGTTAATCTATATTTATAGGTCAGTTACAGCTAGACAACAAAATAAATTAGAGCATAACCTGTAGTACACATTGTTTATTGTCATTGCTTAAAAGGGTCTGCAGGGTAGACGTGTTGCAGTATGGGGAAAGAGGTACCCCCATACGTATAATGGGTGTGCTGGCCAGTATGGAGCTGTATTGTGACTTGTAAGATTATCATCATGGGAAAAATTATATCAGTCCACTGAGACAGTCAATGTTAAAACATTAGCTGAAGAATGTTTCTCTTCTTACCAAACTCCACTGACGCATCGTGTAGACAAAGCTCTTGGTGCAATGGTAGATCCCTGCTGCATAAACCCACCAACTGGAAACCACAGGCTGTTTCCAAGAGAGTACTGATTAATTAAAAGATTGCATCGTCCTTGAACACAAGGATGGGGACTGTACCATTCATATGGAGTTAGCCTAAACAAGCAAAATAAGAAGAAACTGGTACACAATATTTGGACAGTAGTATAATTTTTATTGTGGAGCATTTAGACTTAGGGGTTTGTATATAAAACAGCAAATGTGACTTTTACCAAACATTCATGGGTGGTGAATCAATCATTGTCATTTAAAACACACACACTTGGAAGATTTACCTACAGTGAATGCACTGATTGGGAAGCTACATGGCTAATGAAGTTCAGTGTGGATAAATTAAAAGTACTTCATTTGAGGGCATCAGCTTGCAAAAAGAATGTTCTGTAACTGGGAAGGAAGCAGAGAAAGGTAACTAAGTAAATAAATTAAAGACTTCAGCTACGTGGGAAGATTAACTAAACTGACTTTTAAGGATAAGCTACAGGTTTGGGCTGAACAACCTGATCCCAGTCTGTCTGCAGTTTAGTGAAGGGGTGAGAAAACTGGCCACATTTGGCCAGGTCATCCACCCGAACCCCTGGCTGATGTTTGTAAGTAAATGCCAGCTGCAAACCTGTCATTTTGCAGTGGTAGCACTACCGCCACAAATCAGCCAGGTGGTGTTCATAACCAGACCAGCCAGTGGGTTCCTGGGTGCTGTCACTGACCATATTTGATCAATGAAGTCATGCAGCATCCCGGCCGGTTTCTAGACATACAGCAGCCAGCCCAGGATTTGTCATTAATGAAAGGAGTAGTGGCAGGAGAACATAGACAGGCACGGAGGGTCATTGTGACTGATGTGGATCTACATCAATGGACGATGTCAATAAAAAATGTCCCCAATGTAAATTCAATGTCACTGAGGATGGAGTGTCTGGCATGTACACTTTGAACTCAATGCGCCTCCGCACTGCAAAAAATGATGCTTGAGCCAAATTCTCGTACCTGTTTCCATCCTTTGTTCATGGTTCTGAGTGATGGCCATGACTTTAGCTACTGCCACAGCAGACCAAGTAAACTAGTCTAGAAGTGCAGTGGTGTTAGTGCAGTTTCAATGCATGCCTTAATACCTTAAAACAACAATACCATTTAAAAAATAACTTGTAAAACATTTAATGTGTTTTCAGTAGAAAACGTATATTAGACTACTACTAAAGTAGTAGGTTGGCACAAACTTAGCAGTAGGTTTGCCTTTAAGAAGGAAGTTGGGGAAACATGGGGGCACTTAACTGATTTGCTTTATTAATACTTCTCAAATAGTTATGCCTCTGGCTATTCCCCCAACTGCAAACATGCTAACAAATGTTAGAAAGACCAGTGGAAAACAGATTAATCGAATCGAGGCCTTTTTTTAATATGTGCCCTTTTCCTTGTTATAGTCCTCTCCTTTTCTTGTTTCCCCCATCTGTTTCTATATATTTATGATTAGACTACAGAAAAGACTAACTGCTGTTTTTGCACTTAACATTAATTAAAATGCAGTCTGAATAGCAGCTGCAGAAAAATAGTAAAAGCCCATTTAGATGGGAACAGCCAAGGTAGTTAGCACCTTGGTGTTGTAACCACCCAGATAGAGGCAGCTGTGACATAAACCATATTGGGTGCCAGTGGAAAAGTAACAACTCTAAACATTACCTGGCCACTAAGAATAAAACACAACTGACAGCTAGGTAGCCAAGAAGCATAAAGAGCCAAACTCCAGGTGAGAATGGATCGAGGAAGGAGAAGTAGCCTGGCTTTCTACCCTGCAATGAAACACATTTAATTAATTGGCAATTCTGAAAAGAAAACATTTTACACGGTAATTATACAGGAGTTCAGTTTTGCTGTCAAACAATACAAAATGCCATAACATCAATATTCCAAAGTAGTTATAGGTCATGTAAAGTGGTTAATTGATAACAGTAGATTATAATTGATTTATATTATTAAACAATTTAGATCAAACCATTTTGGTTTTTAAAAAGGTCTCCTTATGCTAACCTCCACTAACAAGATATATAAAATATTATTCAGTAAAACAATGCCGGAATTGTGTTTTCAGAAACACACAAATAAACACAAGATAATCTCAATGAAAATATTCTGAATGTTGTAGGCGAAAAGACGACTGAACCTACCATGTGAACACGGTACAGGATGCTGATTCCTAAGGTCATAAATGGCTTGGAGAAGTCAATAACCTTTTCTCTTTCTGCTGTAATCGTCAGACCAGCAACGGCTAAATCTGCTTTCTGTAGGGGTACATGTAACAGAAACTGGTGATTTCACTTTTATCAGGTATTACTGCACAGCACTATGAGCACAGAAATCATAATGTGCTTAAAAACTGTTCATTTTGGACTCACATCGCAAGAAAGTAATATTATTCTTCTGAAGATATAAACAGCAGATATTATTCACAATGCACAAATTACCTATGGCAGGATGGCGTTATTACACTGAAAGCTTTCCAGCTCTTTTATGTGGATTTTTATTGTAAAAAGTATGCAATTTAGGCCAACACAATGGCATTAACTCTCCGAATCTTACAGTGATATGGAAATGCACTTCTAGGATACCAATTATATCCTACCAGGGAGAGTCTTATCTTCCTACCCATCAGCCCAGCACTGACAATTACAGCTACTGCAAAACAAATGAAAAATCATATAAAATCCCGTAAGAGCCACTTACAATCTTTCAAGCACTATTTAGACTGGGCCAAAAGAAGTTAAAATGGACCTTTCCATACAATGCAAGGTTTGCATATACTGCCTATGCCTTTTAGCGTATTATTGCACACGGTAACATATGATGCATTAAGGCAGCCCATTTTTTATGAATGTCCTACCAACACACCACAAGAGATAACAAAACATACATGACCTTTTCTTCAGCAAAATATTGCACCAAAACACACACGGTATATGCGTTGTGGTGCGCTGCAGTGCATTGTACATTGTATTCTACTGTACAATGCCTTGGAATGCCATCACAATTAATGGCACCACAATGCACCACATATGTAGGTGTGTTGCAGAAATGCATGTTTTAGTGCATGTTGTACAACACATAACTGTCAATGGGCCCTTACTACAAACTCCATTTAAAAAAAGAAAAATATTAACTTTTTATGCAGTATGGCCTATAATAGATAGGGTTACCATAAATATAAAGTGCAAAATACACTCTGCAACTTGATCCATTTTTGTCATGACACAAAAATTATGTTTGTAGGACAAGTGAAGGCCTAAAAACACATTTTATAAAGTTTGTATGCAAATGTAAAAGAAAAAAAAAGATGAAAAGGAGTTAATTGGGGCTTAGAGGTTAACAATGAGTTAATTGTAAGTTAAGGTGTATCTGTAGCCAAAACATAGGGGTCTATTCACGAAGCTGCCGAAGGATCTGGCCGTAGCTTCGGCCGATCCTTTGGCTAGCTTCGGCCCCAGGACCCCTTCGGTTCAGTAGAACCGAAGGGGTGCTGTACGGGCTATTCACAATAGCCCGTACAGCTCCCGATCATGGCCGAGCGGCTCGGCCAAACCGAATGCATATGCATCGGCTCGGCTCGGCTGAGCCGTGCTGAAAGCCGAAGCTG
>NW_017307338.1:274304-295494 GCF_000935625.1 Nanorana parkeri
GCTAGTTTGCTATTGGCTATTGCAAATTGAAATAGCCAATAGGAATCTAGCAATGCATTCCTATGGCCAAATTTTTTATTTTTTTTATATTCTGACACGGCTCCGTGTCAGAATAAAGAAAAAAAACGAAAAAGCAGTGTTTCTCTCCTTAACCCGGGAGCGCCCGGGAGAGTTTTTTTTCTTTTTTTGGACGGCAGCAGAGCCGCCGGACAATAGAAAACAGTTGGGCGGAGCTAGCTGTCACTATTCACTCACTGCTGTTCGGCATCTATAAGAATAGACCGAACAGCAGCGAGTAGCCTGCCGGAGGTTCGGCTTAGCCGATCCAGATGTTGGATCGCTTGAGTCGCACTCCTTCTGCACTTCGGGTTGGCCGAACATGCTGAGCATGTTCGGCCGACCCGAAGCCACTCGAAGCAAGCCAATGTACGGCTGATTTCAGCCGATGTACGGCTGAAATCAGCCGATGTACGGCTGAAATCAGCCGTACCAGCCTGAAGTGAATAGCCGAACAGTGTTTGGCTCACTTCACTTCAGATCGGTCATTCACTCGGCTGCCCTCGTCAGCTAAGTGAATAGACCCCATAGTTTTTTTTAGAATTAGAACAGATGTCAGGTTTCACTGCATCCGGAAGCTCCATTGGAGAGATTTCTTCACTTTCTGTCTGGTAAAATTATTCCTCAGACTGGAAGTGAGGGAAAATCGCTTTAACAGCATCACAGACAGAAAAAAAAGATGCTTTTTTTAAATTAAGTAGGGAAATCCTAGAACCTCAGTCAGCTTTTGTTTGTTCTCTGGTTTTCCTTTTGCAGATTTTCCCTCACTTCCTGCTGGTAAAATGTGGTCCCAAGAACAGAAAGAGAGGACATCTCTCTAATGGAGACCTGGATGAACTTCTAACCTTCCCCCAGTCTATGCAAAACTGAAAAAAGGTTAGAAGTAAGAAGTGGAGTTAAGATGCAGTTTAAACAGCAAAAATGTTTTGAAAAATAACTGCTGTACCAGTGGCATTTCCAGGCTATGGCACATATGGCATATGCCTTGGGTGCCACCTGAAGTGGAGCGCTGCTCCATTGTTCAGCAAAAGTTTGCCAACCCACCGAGACAGCTGACTTGTTTTCTCTCCGCACCGCTCTCCCATAACCATCTCCCAACCTGACTCTAAACAGTCAGGGATGTTCTTGTCAGCATCCTGCCCAGCTCCTGGCAACCAGGAGTTGGGTGGCACATCAACCAGAGTGTCCCTGGTTGCTAAGAGCTGAGCGGGGAGATATGTAAGGGCCATACACTTCTTCCCCCCAGCACTTAGCAACCAGGGATGCTCTGGCCAGCGTCCCGCCCAGCTCCTGGCAGCCAGTGATGTCACCAGGGGCACAATTTGTTGTAGATAAGAGCCAATTATAATGTAACAAATGTATCACATTGTTTCTATAATTTCCTGGTACACTGATCACTGATCAAGCAAGAGAAAATATACTGTCAGAATGTCTTTCACACAGGCCGAGACCTTCACTGTAAAACTGACAGCGGACCCCAGAGGATACACCCAAGGGAGAATGCCCAGTTGCATATTGTGAAAAATACTAGGTACACCCTGTGGAATTAACTGAACTTCTGTAGGATTATACCCTAGGTACTAAAATGGTAAACATTGGTTGTAACTCTTTTATCATCATTGCAGTTACATATTATAATTGTAGTGTAGTATAACAGATAGCAAGACTAACTTATAATATACGCATAAATATATTAATCTATTTACAAGTGAATTGGGTGAAGAGAAAAATGCCATTACGACTGTTCAGCAAAAAAAATACTGTTCATTTGTTGTATAGGTTCAGTATATTGATTATTACTTTGCATGGTGACTGAATAAATTGAATGGTGTCAGAGAATAATAGAAAAAAGGGAAATTGTATGGCTTATTAGCTCTAAGATCCGCATTAAAAAATAAATTGTTTTTACGCCATAAATAAGCAATATATTTTTAACACAGAAAATGAGCTGTGACTAAAGATAGAGGAAATGGTTATAATAGTTCATAAATGTAGTAAATGTAAAGCAATGCTGTATCAGTGGAGAATTTTAAAGTACTTCCTGTCCAAACCACTTAATACTTCTGGTCCATGCTTGGTGTAATCGTTTTAGTGACTAATTAAACATTGCTCCACACTGTTTATAACTTCCAAGAGCAAAGAGTTCAGCTCTTGTGATGCCTTGTGAACAGCTGCTGCCACCAACAGCAACAGATGATATAATCAGATGCTGCAGAATGGCTGACTAGGTGGAAATCCCTCTATGATGATCTGCATGCTGCTGGCTTATTTAATACTGACATCAGGTTAATAGGGCATCACCATCTCAGCAACAGCTGGATATCAGTCAAACTTCCTGAAGATAAGATTAATTTATCATGACCGAACAGTTATGGGTCAGAAGACGTAAACTGGCCACACACAGCTAAACGTTTGGCTGATTCCTGCTGAATCAGCACAAATTTGAGCCGTGGATGACCCTTTCGACTGAGTCATATAGCAGATTGTCAGCTGAACAGTGATTGCATTAAATCAGATGCAGTCACTGTTCGGGTATGCAAGGTGCCACCTGTTTGAATAGCCGGCAGGTGGAGATTTCTCCATCCATGCTGCTTAGATTGTATGGGGGAATTGAGTAATTCCCGAGGGGCTGAATGAGAAAAATCCAGCTGTGTATGGCTAGCTTTACACTCCTTAATTTATATGTTGTTAAGCTAAAGTTACCTAAAAAATTGTGTGAAATAAAATCTTGTATAATAGCAATGTTGCCTCTTCTGCATTATGAAGGGAAAACTCCTTTAAAGCATTTTATTTAATGCCTGAGCTTTAGGTGATAAAAACAGGGGATATTTATAATGGAAGATCAGAAGAGAAATAGCCAGAAGGAGAGTTATGTGACTGACCATCCTCTCTTCTAACCACTGCTGTGTTAAGCAGGAGGTAACACAGTAAGGTACCCTAGGCTCCAAACCACAAATTGTATTTTATGAATGGGCTGCAAAATAAAGGCCGTGTAAATAAAGGTATGTAGCTGTAACTAGGGAATATAACTAAGAGCGAATAACAATATCTGCTCTCTGTTATAAATTAACTCCTAAGAGATTAAGTGGGTGGCTGCTGGCATTAGCTGTGACCTTAAACATTTTGCGCACCATGGTGCAGCTCATTTTTCAGATGTAGCTCTTAGTTTATATGATTAGATATTTCCACAGATATACCTGTACTTGTTGTAAACACCACAAGTAAACTCAAGCGCCTATAGGGTGGGATGTTAACACAGATGTGCTTTTTTCAAACTACTTTGCCTCTGCCTACTTTGCCTCTGCCCTTCAAAAAATGATGATGAATTTTTCTATTCTATTAAGCTGAAACATAATGCTCTTCTCCCATTTCTGCTTCAGTATCCAAGAAGACACTCGACTGTAACCGAGATCAGTGTAGCCACTGATTGCAGAGTTCAGTTCTTCCTTCATAAAGTGAGGAATGATTTACCTAAACTCAGTTTGTGCACTATTTGTTCATAAATTATCATTCACAAATGATGTGCAACCTTTCCATTCTATATCCTCCTTACCCTGGATATTAGTTCTCCCACCATTCCAGTCCAGGTTCCATTCACCTCTGGAACACCATAAAGACCATCAGCAACAAGGCGGATATTATAGTTAAAATGCAGGATCTTGGAAAGTTCGTTGAGCATGTCGACACAGAACCCGTCATAGCGATCATTACCCTCCAGAACAAGATGGTTTGGTTTGAGCATCAAGTACGGGTTTTCCTGCAAAATAACTAGTTTTGGTTATTGCCATTTGCTCAGGAGAATATTTGAAAACGATTCCATTTATTGTATGAAAGTATAAATCATTCACATATCAGTTGTAACATATATTTTTAAAATGAATGCAGTTACTATGTGTTCATATGACAAAGACTAGCTATATGATTGTTTAAATTCTAACAAAAATCCATATGAGTGCATGTGAGAAAAACTTTCAGTAGTTTGATTTCACAATTTGTATTTATCCCCAAAAATGTAATCTGTATGCTGTCCAAGATACCAGCTGCATGTTGATGTATCTATTTCCTAAAGAACTTTAATAAGTGAAATTGATCAGACTTACTAGGATAGTAGTGATAATTAATGTCTTGTTAGCCAATTTGTCAGAAATGTTTTGGAAGAAGTATCTTCTGTCCATTGACAGACCATTAGTGGCATGCCACTGTCCAATCTGAAAAGAAAAAATATGTACAAGTATATAATGTAAAGGTAAAATCAAATGAAATAATTGAAACAGCAAAATTTCAATCGGTGAAACATATTTTACAAGTATATAGTATAATATTACAAGCCAATGAGCCTTCACATTCTGGCGCAGCAGCAACTCAAAAAGGCTTATGATAAGTGATACATTTGGACCTAAACAATGTACATGTAGATCCTATACAGTAGAGTCTCATTACTAAGCATTGTTTTTCTTAAAGGAGAACTATGGGGTTAGGGCTTTTCCCCATAGTTCTCCTAAGGGTAATTGGAGGACACAAACTAGCGTCCTCCCGCCACCCAAAGCTCAGTACAGCTACAGCTCGCGGTATACTGAGACGCCGCAGCCGGAAAGGATCCCGACAATAATGTCTGGATCCGCCCAGCTGCGTGAGTGACAGCAGGCTCTGCCTATCTAGAGGCAGAGCCAGCTGTGCCCAACCCCCTC
Source organism: Nanorana parkeri (assembly GCF_000935625.1). Lineage (NCBI taxonomy): Eukaryota > Metazoa > Chordata > Amphibia > Anura > Dicroglossidae > Nanorana > Nanorana parkeri. The sequence continues at coordinate 279,050 of NW_017307338.1, forward strand.
CCCCGTCCGTTCTGCCAGTCAGCGCTGGAGGATCGGACAGGGGAGGGGGAATGCAGTCCCTCCCGTCACGGCTCTCTGCCGGCACAGGATCGAGAAGTGAGCGAGCGCCGGTATGTGTTCGCTCACTTCCCGATCTACTGAGCCAACCTGTGACAGTTTCATTGTCACAGGTCGGCTAGAACTATGAGGCTGAGTGAAAGTCACTCACCTCATAGTTCTCCTTTGCTAACCAAACTACCACAAAACCAGAAATGAGCAACACTGTTCATTAATATACAGTAGTGAGCATGTCTGATAAAGAGAAATGATGCTGGACTTTTTCCTAGCATGTGCCCTAGGTCCATTTGTTATAGGTGAACTGAGCTTCTATACGTGCAATATCCCAAATGGTACATCTCACACAGGGAATGCTTCTGTTATTAACAGTAAACTCATCATAACAGTGTAGAGTTTTAGCCAATATTTTATGAATAACAAACATTCTAACAAGTATTTTAACTATGTTAAAGCATAAAGAATATTTGGACTACATTTATACATAAGTAAGGACTACTGGTAACAACAAGGGCAACCTGAGGTAAGGCCTACCCTACTAGTGGATACTTAGCAAATGTTGTCATTTATAAGGAGATACATAGTTAAATGTGTATCTAAAACCAAAAAAAACCCAAACCCTTGGGTGCTCTTCAAACCACATTTATTGACACTTTCTGCCTGACTCTACATGTTGTGGCCACTATATTTTGGTTTGTATGTTGGATACTACTGTATGTTATATCTGGAAACACTAAGCATTAATCAAAACTGGAGCAGACAAAATCTGGAGCAGCCGTGCATGGCAATCAATCCGCTTCTCTCATCAGTTTGTAGTTGAAAATGAAAAAGAGAAGCTGATTGGTTTCCATGCACAGCTGCTCTAGATTTTGTCTGCTCCAGTTTTGATAAATTCCCCTCTAGGTATGTACGGCTTCCATTTTGCACTGTATGCCATTGTAATTTGTGAACATTACTTATTATATTATGTGAGTCTTCATTTTATTTATTGGATATATAACATTTTTGCATTAGAACTGTGGTTGGTATGCTAACTTAATATTAGACTAAACCGTTATGTCACATGGGGAGGTTGGTTGGCTCCTGGATATAGTTATAGCACACACATGTTCTTATATGCTTGCATATCTTTTTTAAAGTGACACTAAACTCAGGAGTTAAATCTTAAAAACTTATTCAAGTACCTTAGCTAGTTACAAAAATGTGGATCACTCGGCTGTAGGTCCTCAAATCATCTATGATATCATGGTGACACTCTCCTTCCTTCTGGAGGGTGGCTACTTTTGTTCCCCATGGTCCTTGTGTGTGTTGTAAAGTAGTCACCACTCCAAACTCGCTCCCTTGATAGACTACAATCTCAATACAAATTAATAAACAAAACAGGATTGTTGCCCATCAAGGGAGCAAACTTGGAGCGGTGACTACTTTACAATACACACAGGGATCATGGGGAACAAAAGTAGCCACCCTACAGAAAGAAGGACAGTGTCAGCACTAATTCAGAGATGATTTGAGGATCTACAGCCAAGTGATACACAAATAAGATACATTTTTGTTAATGGTTAAGGTACTTGAATGCATTTGTAAGATTTAATGCCCTTGTTTAATGTCACTTTAAGAGGTCTATGCATGCTGACAGCGCTCAGCACTCTTTGCTACATGGTTTGTATTACACTCGCAATCTGTACCACTGACATAGCAACTTTCTTTATGAATCATCAAAAATGTCTTCACCTATCACAAGGGTTTTTTATTTTTTCCCACCAATATTTTCATGATACTTTGTAGAAATGGACAGTTTATGGGACTGATCTTAGCCCTATTCTCTACAACAATCTCTGTGTTGTTGCTGTATTTCTGAAGGTTGGCTAAGTTGGCCACTAGCTTAAAGAGACCCTATCATAAGACCATTCATTTCAACAACAGTCTTATAGGATCATATGTGCATTTAACATATTTTAGGTATGTTATTTCCCTGTAAATGTCTCCCTTGTGTAGGCATCCAGAAGCCCTGAGACTTTTGCTTGAAGCTGTCATCTTGGATGTGATGTCACCAGCCCAAGCAGACTCAGTGTTCCTATTCACTCCTCCCCTGGCAGTTACATAAAAGTCTATGCAAGGAGGGGAGTGGCAGAGGAGCTTGGCCAGCAAAAACAGTAATTAGACACTCCCAGGGCCTTATTTCTTAGGAAAAAAAAAAATTAAAGAATGCTTTTTTTAAGATTTGGATAGCGTGGTGAGGGGTTTGAACTCTTATCAGGTTTTTGTCACCTGTGCTAGGGAGATTCACTCTCCTCCAGCAATTTTAAATATTTTCTTTCCTGTAGAGCATCCATTCTACAAAAGTGCCCCCTCACTGTCTCTTAACCATCTGAGGAGTCATTCCGGGACTTTGCTCTTCATACTACAACCTGGAAACGGCCCGCTCCCCCACTGGAATCTTGTGTGTGCCTTACATATGGCAGACCACCAATCCCCCTGCTCAACCTATGTTTGCAGAAGGTTAAAACAAGCTGTTTTGCCAAAGAGTAGGCACCACCAGGTAGATGCTATTACATCACCTGTCCAGAAAAGTATATTCAGTGCCCTAACTGTGATCACTTTCAGTTTGCTAGTGAAGTCCTGACTTCTTCGCTCTCCAGCCCCACCCACGTATCAACCTGCTGACCAATGGGTGTGCCTTGCTGTCCAATAAGGGCACTCTCACTAGACAGGGGGCCATGGGTGGAGAAAGTTCAGTGCCAGGGGTTAGTAGTTAGGTCCAAATTTGAGGACTAGCTGACAAACAAAAAGCTTATAAGTAAGACTGATTATAAAATGCTAATTTTTAGGATTTGATTCAAGTTTGATTCAAATACTTTCTAAATAATCTGAAAGCAGTCTCAGAGAGGTAACACCGCTTGATGTTATGCAGCACTTTTAGTTTTAAATATTCGGAATGGATGACAGGTTTTTGGCACCTTAAGGGGGTGCTTTTACGTTCAACCATCACATCCAGCGTAAGCAAAGTACATATAGTGAACACAGCTTTTTTTCAGCACTGCCAACACTTCTACATTCCTGTAGCAATTTATAAAACACACCAGGACACACTTCTCAGTTTCTCACTGTGAATTTGGGCTAATGTGTCTCATTAGTGTATAACAGCATGAGTCATAAAGTTAAGTCAACCATACTAAAAAGTAACTGCACAAAAAGGTTACCTCTCACATACCTAACAATTATGCTATATTTAATAATGAAAACTAGGGTTGTACAGATACCAAGTACAGTACTCGGTACAAGTACGAGTACATGTACCGATACTTTTGAGCTCTAAGACTAGACTAGAGAAAAATTAAAAAGTTAGGAGGCAGCTGTCATTTGTAAGGAGCACACGGAGCTCCTGGGATTTGTACATCTCTGTTATAATATATGATTTTGTTTTTATAAATATAAATAAAGGGATGCACAGATACCAGTTTTGCGAGTACGAGTACTGGTACTTGCCGAGTACTTACAAGTATGAGTACTGATACATTTTTGTTTATTGTCATGTGACAGTTTTTCTAAAACAATACAGACTAATGATTTCAGGACAGTGGTGGAGTGCCAGAGCCAGGCCCCTGCTGCAACCGCTGCAACCCTGGTAGTTCTCATGAAAATGCCAAGTATCTGCACTGGTACTCGAAAAGTATCTGTGCATCCCTAATGAAAACAATGTCTATACATGGGACGTTTTCTGCAGAGGATGCAGATTTACATTTTACCTGCAGTTCTTTTCCATCAGTATTACGCATGGTTAACTACTCAACCAGAATGATACATGCTCAAATGTAAAGCAGTAAGGATTCTCAATGTAGACTTGCCACAACTCCACATAAATGTATATGGTTATCATACAATGCAGTCTCAACAATCAACTAATCTAGTCGGAACAATTTAATCTGGATCTGCATGTCAGAATTGTAAAAGTAGTTCATAGGTAAATGAGCAAAAGCAGTAATATGATAATATTTGGTACCTCCTGAAATCCTATCCTGGTATACTGTAGAATCTTGATATCATAGCTAGACCTTTGACCTTTGCTATTGAATTCCACATGTCCGGTAAGACCTTCCAACTCTACCTGTGCAAGAGAAAGCCAATCACAGAAAGCCACAGGCAACTCCAATGCTTCCATGTACAAATATGAGCTATAATAACCAATATTGTGCATTAAAAATAAACAGTATATATATGAAATAACTGCTGCCTTTTATAATTAGCTTGTATACATTGTAACATTATAAGCTGATTGTGTGCTTCTCCAGACACTGACTTCCAGCAGTTGTGATCATAAAATAGGAACCAACAGGTGGAAGCTTTTAGAACATACATTTCAAGGACTTCAACAGACATCATTGAACATTCTTACCTGCCAGGGCCAGATTAAAGGAGAAGCAAAAAGGTAAATTGCTCTTTGGCTACCACCAGCGGCAGAGTGGGCCTCCCATCAGTAATTCAAATGCTTTTTCAATGTTTAATATGCCCCCACGTCTGTTCAGAAAAACTCTGTTGGGCAACCAACAACCTGCTCTCATCTACTGTCATTGCTTTGGTGCTTCTTGTCAGACTGAGGAAGTGACATCACAACCAAAGCAGTGACAGAAGATGAGAGTGGTGGGTTAGTGTTGCAAAAGTGTGCCATGTGCACTTGAGGTGAAACATGATAAAATCCTGATCAGCTTCCCACCATGCCCGATGCCTGTCCCCCACAGCATGATATCTGGTAGTGCTCTTCTTATTTTCCTTCACCAAAGTGCTTCTCTCAAACACCTCAAGTGCCCTCCTCTACTGCTCCTCTCCTTTACCTACAGCATCCATGCCAGGATACCTCATGCTGGCATCATGCAGTGCTAGTGTTACCAGATATGTGGAAACTACACAGAGGAAACCAGACTCAAACCAAAGTGCCAGGAGGCAAGGTTGGGGGAAGGGGGCTAAGCTAACAGATCATTGACTTAGCCAAGTGCCCTTTGCATGAATGATTGTAGTGACAAAAAATGTCAGCATGCTGGTAGTTGTCTTTGACCCATGTTTTTTTTTTTTCCCAAACATTTTTTATTGCATTTCCATACGAAGTATCACTAATACAATGCATGACAACATCAGAGTGTGAGAATACACATTACATAGTGTCTTGTCATAGTATACAGATCACATGAAATCACTTCTAATGCTGACTAGATCGTTGAAATAAATGTAGTGTACAGAATAAGCATAACAGCATAAACAAAAGCAAATACAAGCACAAAAACAAAAACAGAAATAAATCCCATACATGTCGAGATTGTGGCGGTGCCTAAGATATCCGTGGGTAAAGCACCCCGGAATCAATCAATCTGGGCTATTATATGACCAGGTTAAATCAGGTAAATCAGGTAACACTGGGGCAATCCCTTCGGTGAAATGAGGTAGGCCTCCACACCCTTGTGATCTCCTCTAGAACGATAGATCTAGAGTCCGCCCCCTCCTTCCACAGACCACATGTGGGTCAATAGTATAAGTAAAAACTACTATGGAGAGTAACTACCAAGATGAGAAAACTCTCCTAGTTCCCAGTAATTCAACACAAATTTCTTATGTTTTGTATTAGACAGTATGTAGTAAATTGAAAGGGAGATAAGATAGCTTTCTGGGTTGAAAGCAGGAAGGCAATTTCAATGAATGGGAGCCACCGCTTGAAAAAGGTATTTATTATGTTATTCTCTTCCAGATGTAGTTCCGCATATAGTTTGTCTAGATGAAATAGCTTTACTAGGTCGTCCCTCAACCTGTGCAGTGGGGGGGTGTGGTGAAAGCCACTCTCTCATAATGCTTCTCTTGGCGGCCAAGAAGGCGGTGCCGACCCATTGCTTACTGTATCTACCCATTGAGACAGAGGATGTTGCCTGATCATCCCAATAGTTAAACAGCAGCAATAGGGGATCCAACTGTATTTTCTGCCCTACTACAGAGGACACCAAATCCAAGACTTGGGTCCAATATCCTTTGATGGCGGGACACAACCAAAGACAGTGGTAGAGAGGTGCAGCCGCCAGTTTACATTTGGGGCATTGGTGAACCATGTTTTTAACACTCAGGAAGTGTTTTTCTTCCTATATATAAAGCTGTTTATAAGGCATACATTAGATCAGTGGTTCTCCACCTGTATAACCACAGGACCCACATTTGTCCTTGGTCATTAAGTCGTGACCCAAGTCGCACCACACTGGAACACACGGCATTGCGGTACCACATATTCCAGTGCAAGCCATCAAACTGTGGGCGGAAGATGTGTTCGAGGTGCCATTCAAATCAATGGCAATGCAATGCACCTCCCGCACCAGAAAGAACAGTGTGGTTGTGTGGTAGTTTGCGATTAAAACACTGACAGACACACACAACCACAGACACAATCTCACACACTCACAGACACACACATACACACTCCCAAAAAATGTTCAGCCCAGTGTGGGGTGCTGGGCTGTGACGAAGCTCCATCCATACGTGCAGTGCTTGTACAACTCCCTTGCACTCCCTGTAGACGTACTGGGAGCCAGAATGTGATGTCACCCAAGTCACATGAGGGAGCTGTAAGCAATGCACGTATGGACGGAGTTCCCTCGCAGCCATACCCCCTGCCCACCCCACCGCAAGCAGACACCCGGCACCAGGCAGCATAGTGCAGTGGAAAACATGCGGCAACCCGCTGAACATGGACTTGCGAACCACCAGTTGAGAACTACAGCATTAGATGATAGTAGTCTCAAAGTTTTTGAATAACAGATCATATACTTGTACAATAGAAGCTTCTTATATATGAAAATATTGAGACCTAATCAGATATTCTGCTTTTTCCCCAAATATTGCTCCTTACTTTTAACTTACAGAATATATTTGAGGAATGAAAATCTCTCATCCTTACTCACCATTCTCAGGTAGTTCATAAGGCTAGTGCCATGTTGCCATATTTGTGCAGACCCACATGACAGTGGTTTGACACCAATTTCCTGACTTCGGTTCAGTTCCTGCACCGCACTCACAACAACATAAACAGCATCAAAGAGTAACGCAGAAGAGAGCTAGAGAAAAAGAAAGAACATTTGTACATTTGTGAATGAAAGGTAGAGAACACTCTTAAAGGGCCATTGTCATATCAGAAATATGAGCAGCCATTGCTGAATTTTTAAAGCTTTAAGCTCCAGAGTTTTCTTCCTTATTCTACATTATTGCCTAATAACTCATGTATCGGGAGCAAACATACAAGTAGAGACGTCATGGCTCTTGCACTGCAATTGTTCTGGCCCAATGACTTACTGACTTACTTAAAGGATGAATGACTCAGATCTTGCACCATATAAAACAAGCTGGGAATGGCAACTCCTACATATCTAGTTCAATTAGAACTTTTCTCTTTAAGCATTTGATAAGAACTTAAAGGACAAGCCCAGTTTTAGTAGAAATACACTAGTCCACCTTCACTAGCCCCCTAGCATAAACTAACCTAGAATCACCCACCCAGCTTTTTACTTAACCTCAGCATGTCAGTCACCTCTGCTATTTACAACCTCCAGGCAACAGCCTTCTTGGTACTAGCCACACCTGCACAGCTAGCCCTTCTAGGCTTGAATGTGGCCATACTTCGAGTGTCTCTTGTCTTCAAGTATTGTTCTATATAAGTCTATGAGGGTTCAATGCACTGGAGTGGCCAGCGCTGAGAAACACTTCAGCCTGGAGGAATTAAACAATGAGGGTGGACCAATTCATTTCTTACTAAAAGAGAAATTGTCTTTTCACTATGATTCTAAACTAGGGTTGCCACCCGTCCGGTTTTCACCCGGACAGTCCGGTTTTGGTGTGTTGTGTCCGGGTGCCCCGCCAGTGGGCACCCGGACACAACACACTCCATGGCCATGCCGACACCGGCACTTTACATTTTCTGACAGGTGCGGCTGCCGAGGTCCTTGTCAAGCCGATCTATTCTCGAGCAGCCGCCCCGCCGGAACTTCCTCCCTTCTTCTGATCCCCTTTAGAAAGCAGCTGCTGCTGCTGCTCTCCCTTGTCAGCTATGCCGCTGCAAGGGTTAAGAAGAAAAAAACATTTGTCCCTGCCCGATTCACTTACGGGCTCCTCTGCCTCCTCAGCGGTCACATGTGTCTTTTTCCTCCCTCCTCAGCTGCTATTGGCTGGGAGGGAGAGTGCAGCACCGCCATTGGCTGCCTGTGAATCTTAGGAGAGTGGGGCAGTACCTGCAGAGAAGGCTGCTTGGGGATTTACATGGTGGAAATATCGATGCTCCCCCTCCCCCTGCCACCACCTGGAGAGGAAGAAGAGGGCATGAGGACATCAGCAAATCAGCATTGTAAGTCCCTTTTCTATCTTACAGCGCTGACCGCACTGCGCCACCTTACTGACTTCCGCACTGCGCCACCTTACTGACCTCCGCACTGCCTCACCTTACTGACCTCCGCACTGCCTCACCTTACTGACCTCCGCATTGACTCACCTTACTGACTTCCGCACTGCCTCACCTTACTGACCTCCGCACTGCGCCACATTACTGACCTCCGCACTGCGTCACTTTACTGACCTTGCACTTTGTCACTTTACTGACCTCTGCTCTGCGCCACCTTACTGACCTCCGCACTGCCTCACCTTACTGACCTCCGCACTGCCTCACCTTACTGACCTCCGCACTGCCTCACCTTACTGACCTCCACGCTCTGCGTCACCTTACTGGCCTCTGCGCCCTGCGTCACCTTACTGGCCTCCGCGCCCTGCGTCACCTTACTGGCCTCCTCGCCCTGCGTCATCTTACTGGCCTCAGCACTGGGTCACCTTACTGGCCTCTGCGCCCTGTGTCATCTTACTGGCCTCCACGCTCTGCGTCACCTTACTGACCTCTGCGTCACCTTACTGACCTCTGCGTCACCTGACTGGCCTCTGCTTCACCTGACTGGCCTCTGCGCCACTTGACTGGCCTCCGCTCTCTGCATCACTTTACTGGCCTCCGCACTCTGTGTTACACCGATGACCAATGTACTCTGTGTTTTAACTGAGCTCTGTCCCGATACTTAAAACTGATGCAGCCACTTACATTTTTCAACTCTGGTGTCTTAGGTCCAGCGTCGCAGGATACCTCGCAGCAGCCATCTGGGGAGCCAGGCGATGACTGCTTACATCACTTCTGCCACCCGCACACCTCCCCTTACTAAGACCCCCGCACACTCCTGACACCCTCTGACGAAGACATCAGGCCAGAACCCCGGAGTAGAGCGGCAGCTCAGAGTATGTAGCCAATTCATATACTATTATTCTGCACTGCTCTATGTCTGTGAAGGTTCATTCATCCAGGTCATGGGATATCTGTAAAAGCCAACTGGACTTGCTGTATTTTTCTGGAAGACGTTTCACTGGTCATGTGATCAGCTTTCGGATGACCAGTGAAATGCGTTCAAGAAAAATACAACATGCATTGCTCTATGTTTTGCTGGGATTTGTAGTCCTCCATAGCTGGTGGTATTCTGCATTGCTGTATAATATATTGCTGGGATTTATAGTCCTCTATAGCTTGGAGTCAGTACAAGAGGTGGGGTTACAGAAATAGCCAAGCGGCAGGGGGAACCAAGATTTACAGGGGAACATAATTCAACACAACACCGACTCCCTGACACCCGAGTGTCGCACAGCCCACCCGAGAGTTACACAGCCGGCACAAATCACCAGGCCACCTGAAGACATCAGGACGCCAACTCAGAACAGCACAGAGTATGTAGTTTCACATTATTTTGTATTGCTGGATAATATATTGCTGGGATTTGCAGTTCTCTATAGCTGGTCTCATTACTCCATCCCCTAGCTGCCTCTCCTCACTCTCAACTATTCTCCCCAAACATTTTTTAGTGGCGCTAGAGTATTCGGGTTTCACTTGAAGAAAAGGTGGCAACCCTATTCTAAACCCACTGCCACTAAGCACCAGGAAATAGATACTGTGACATCATCACTGGGTCTTTGTGATTCTCTGCAATCCAGGTCTGATCATGGCTGGTGGCAGGGGCAGGCAGGGTACTTTAGATAGCTTCCTGAAAACATCACTGCACCCTGCCTCAGTACTCCACTAAAAAGCCCACAGCACTGATGCAAGCGGTGGGCTGTCTCTTGGGAGGAGTTCTGCTAATATCAAAATGGCATGATGCATTTATGTCAGTCTGGAGAAGTGGGCATTACTAGGCAGACTGCATTTTCAGATCACCCTAGATAACACCCACACATGGTGATATAATACTCAGTAATTTTAGTGCATGGAATTCCACAAGGAAGGGAAAAGCACTACCCCTGTCGCCATGTTGTTATTAAGCCACACTACATAGGAGTTTACGTTTGTACATATTTATACTGATTTTTTGGGCTGTATATTTTTTTTGTAAAACAATAAATGCCTTCTTTCATTTTTAAGCAAGCGCCGAAGAACATATTGTCCTTGCATGTAAAACTCTAAAATACTCCTATACCTTTTGCAAAGTACCAAACTTTTGTACAACTGCCGTGGGGGTATAACATGAATAATTGATTTCTCAAAGATCACTCCTGATAATTACACTGCGTCAGAAGTCTGCATAATTTAACTGCACAGAGACTTTAAAGAGCAAAACTGAAAATTTCTGCCTTGCAGAATCACAGGCTCAGAGATGGGTGTTCCCAGAAAAGCAAACAACCATGGTACAGATGATACAGCATAAAAACCAAAATAATGGTAGGAAAGCTTTATCCTTTTAAGTATTTCCATGATAAATGTTCACGTTTAACTAATGTGTATTGTCTGACAACAGGAATTAGTGTGAAGGATAGGCTTTTATTTATTTACATTTTATAGGAATTTTCAAGTCTGAGGGGGTTATTCACTAAAGAGCCGAAGAATCCAGCCGTAGCTGCAGCTGATCTTTTGGCTCTTTTCGGTTCCTCTGATCCTTTCGGTTCAGATGAACCGAAGGGCTGCTGTACAGGCTATTCACAATAGCCCATACAGCAGCCGAAGGCGGCCGAGCTACGGCTCGACTGGGCTGAAATGACAGCCGAAGTGGGGAGAATGGCCTGCCAAAGGGCCAGCTGTCCGCCCCACAAATGACAGCTGGGCGGAGCCAGCTGTGATCTCACGCCCAGTTGTAATGACAGATCAGTGTCTCCAAATGACCTGGGGAGGCTGATCTGGCATTAAACAATAACAACTGTGTCACGTCCGGCTCCACCCAGTTGTTATTCATTGGCCGGGACCTGGTGTCGGCCAATGAATATGAAGGTGTCGGCCAATGAAAGTGTCGGCCAATAGGAAACAGTTTTTTTTTTTAAATTGTACTATTTGTTTACATTTTTTAAAATATTTTGTCAACTATTTTTTTTTCCTGTTCATTTAACTGTTTTGATATTCCGCTTGGTACCGCTCGGCGGCATTCGGCTATTCACTCACCGCCGTACAGCCCCTATGCTGCCTTTGGCAGCTGAGTGAATAACCCTGTAGGAAAATAAATTTTCCAATTTCTTAAAATTGTTTCAGGACTATAAATTTACATGTTGTGAGGACACTTGAGCTGATGGACCCTCAAGCACCTGCTGAACACATGCTCCTAATACTTCAAAGTTCATACCACCAGCTGCTTCCCATAGGGTCAGGGCTGGCAGTTAGACTTTTAGTCATTTCAGGGTTTTCTCAGTTACAAGCGGGCAAAGATCTAATCTTGGGACTCACAAAATACTCTATCAACACAGGCACAATCGCTGGACGGGATCTCGTTCTCCCAAGACAAGACTTCAGAGTCCATAGGCTGGTCTTTTCCAGTTTCCACAAAAATTACACGACACAGGGACTTAATGCCCCAGGTCACCTGGGAAGAGCCCAAGAGTGTACAAATCAGCATTCAATGTAATTTTTTCCAAGGAAAACAGGGTGGACACGGGGCACACCAACCCTCGCTGAACAAACAGAACCCACTTCAGTGCCGAGCTTGTTTTTGTTCAACAAGCAAACATTTTATATATATATTAACCTAAAATAAAGTAAAGGCATCTTAATGGCTACATATACAATTCAATGTAAAACAAGAAAAAAATATATTCTACCATAGTACTTGGGGATGGTGTGGAACTGGATAAAAACTGATGTCTTATAAGTCTCATGATCTGCATTGTTAGACGCCAGTAAACAGTGTCTTATTCTAAGCTAGATGTTACTTACTGCAGGACCCGTAAAAGGTGAATGATCACAGTTCTCTTCCCAGGACTGCTGGAGTATATGTGAGAATTCCTGAAAGTAGCTATGTGACTGATTAAACATAGAAAAACTCAAGATGTTCACCCGTTCATCCAATGGGCTGTCAAACCTCTGCAGAGAAAATTCCTGATTGAAGAATATGTCAGGGTTAATTACCAATTTAGCAATGCATTACCAGCAAGAAAAAACATTTTTACTATGTTCAATGTTTAGAATCTATTTGTGGAGAAGTACTTGCATAAGCAAGTATTTATTATCCTAAATATTAATCAAATGTGATTTTCAATGTGTTATCAGTAAAACAAAATATACAGCGCTTATGTTAAGCTCACATGGGTCAATTTAATAACAATAATGATACATTATGACATTGTGATTGGTTCATTAGGATTCAAACAGCATCCCGTGCACTCCTTAACGGAGAACCCCTTTGGTTGGGTGCCGAAATGACTGCGAATGGCCTCGTTCAGATCAATGTAGAAAGAAGATGCCACCAGCACACTGAAGATATGTGTCAAAACAAACTTCTTTTATCTATGATCAATACTGAGCCTGATGAAGGGAACCTGCGTGGCATATTCTGGTTAAGACAGAATAACGTTAGAAATACTGGTTTACAAGTCACAAAGATATTATTGTATGAAAACCTAAAGTGGCCACAGGGCCTTGGAACAAAACCTTAGTAGAAGATCACTCATAATTCCACAGAGATTTTCTGTATGGTCCTTGACCTGTTATTTTTTTATAACATGAGTTTTTGTTTATTAAATTAAACAAATATGAATTATATCAATTTCACAATCACTATAGAAACACACATCTGCATTAAACCCTACTAAAGGCTTAAACAGCAGATGTGGAAACATGTCCAATTCATCAGCTTGGGCCTTCTTTATTGATAATGAAATTATCCATCGCGATAAGAGGACTGGAGACGAGTCCCCCAGGCCTCGCTTCAAGTTCCTACCTTCTTCTCTTATTGTCTGCAACTGTAACAACTAGCATTTTTTCTTATTCACTTTGATCCTGTCTTGTATAGCCTTGTTGTTTTTTTACATTTTGGCTGCTGCATCAGCTAATTGTCCTTTCTGGTGAAAAATGTTCTATAACTGTTATGTTTAAATTCTTAATAAAAATGTTGTGGCAGAAAAAAATGCCCAGTCTATCTATCTATCTATCTATCTATCTATCTATCTATCTATCTATCTATCTATCTATCTATCTATCTATCTAATTTACAGAGAATACTGCATCATTCACATCAGCTACAGATAGATTACACTTTGCATTCTTTTCAACTATTGAAAGTACTTGGCACCAGCACATGTGAGGCAGGAGAGGTCAGAGCCAACTATATTGCTATGGCGCAAAGTCAGATTACTATTAAACTTTCATTAGTATGTAAATTTGTGCAATAAGTGCTTTTACAATTTGCAGTTTTAAAACTGCTCTCACTTTCAATCAATATTTTATTTAAAGTGTGAAAAAGTCCAACTCTATAAATGCTTCAACTTTTATCAATTTGTAGTAATTACGTTTTACAGTTGTTCCATAATTTATTCACCCTTAATTATATTATTGTAGGTTTAAGTGGTATATAGAACTACAGAAGATAGAAGAAAAGGGTTTAGCCTTCTGATTGTGCTGTTAAATAAAAAAAAAGAAAATTCTCACCAAATTTGTAAAGATATATGTGTAATAAGCCGACACCATTCCCAGCTCTGCAGCCTGTAAAAAAAGGAAGCAAAAAGATACATATAAGCCGGGAGCGGGAGGTTCCCAGAGCGCCCAGGAGAGTTTTTTCTTTTTACAGCAGCAGAGCCGCCGGACAATAGAAAACTATTGGGCGGAGCTAGCTGTCACTGCTAGCTCTGCACAATCGCTTTCTATTTACTTTTTTTTAACTTTATTCACTCATTTTCTGTTCTGCTCGGTCCCTCAGAACAGCCGAGCCGAATAGCCGCTTCGGCTATTCACTCACTGCTGTTCGGCATTTTTAAGAATAGCCCGAACAGCAGTGAGAAGTCTGCCCGAGGTTCGGCTCAGCCGATCCAGATGTTGGATCGGCCGACTCGAACTCCTTCTGCACTTCGGGTGGGGCGCAAAAAAAAATCAGCCGATGTACGGCTGAAATCAGCCGTACCAGCCTGAAGTGAATAGCCGAACAGTGTTCGGCTCACTTCACTTCAGATCGGTCATTCACTCGGCTGCCCTCGGCAGCTTGGTGAATAGACCCCAATGTCTTTACAGAGACTGCATTACGCAATTGTAGGGCAACAGTAGGGCAATTGTTTTTTGCCAGTGACATGGAGAAAGTGAATCTCTACTGACTGTGACGTTGTAAATCTGAATGGGAATACAAATGGCATAGTTTACACTGTATATTTTTGGCTAAAATAAAACCGCCAGCCAAAACAAAAAAACTTTTTCATCGTTTTCAATGGTAAAAATATTCTAATACCCATTTTTATACTATTATCAATTTTGTCTATTTCTGCAGCTGGACATACTGCTAATGCAGTTTCATACATTTTCTAAACCAGACAAAAATAGTAATTTGTAGTCCATGTCTACTTTGATTTAAAATTACCGTGAGTCAGTGGGTACTACTGTGCTCACACCCAAAATAGCATCATCATGCTACATTTATTACAGTTATTTATATAGCACCATCAATTTACACAGCATTTCACATATTGAAGTGCTGACATCGGTCCCTGCCCTCCAGGAGCTTACAATCTATGGTCCCTATATCACAAGCGTACACACACACTAAGGCAATTTAGACAGGAGCCAATTAACCTACCAGTATGTCTTTGAAGTGTGGGAGGAAGCTGGAGTACCTGCAGAAAATACACACAAGTACAGGGAGGACATGCAAACTCCATTCAGATAGCGTTCTGGTTGGGATTCGAACTGGGGACCCAAGCACTGAAAGCCAGCAGATCTTCTCAACTATATTGTGGTCCCAATTTTTTGCTGAAGTTAACATAAACAGGAGTGTGTTGACGGTCATATGACACATGAATGAGCTGATGCTTCTATCAAAATTAGGCTTGAGATGCACACAGGGACACAATCTACTTGTGTTATTTTCATCCAGGCCCTGGCGCACTGCACTAGTCCACCCCAGTCCCATTTTAGCAATAGTCTGGTTATTGTACAAGGCCTGTGTGTGATGCAGGGGAGAGGTATAGGTAGCAGTCTTATTTATTAAACTGTCCTGAAGAGGAATTTATTTTTTCAACAATGTGTATCGGTTGATGTTTTCATGCCAACAGATGGATGGATAGGTGGATGGACAAATCTAAAGCACAGCTCAGTGTAAATTGAGACATTCTGTGAAATAAAAAGGTTTTAGGTGCACACCTTCATTAGAATTGTGTGGGACATTGATGCATTAGCATGAATAATGATCGTACTGGTCTTGTCATCGCGTATTTCTTTTAAAAGTGGCGTCGGGTCCCAACTGTCATCAAGCATCCTGACTGAAAGACAGTCTTTGGAGATCAGAAACTGACGCAGAAGCTTTTCCAGGTTCAGGAGACCTAAGAAGACACAAAGATAACTTTCAAAATGGACAATGCAGAAAAGTCATACAACAAGGGGAATGCATGAAAGTGATGCAGCGATCATCATTGAGGATGTGCAAAGTGCAGAAATATGAGCACAATAGAGTACTACCCAAGTTCATAATCTCCAGGTGGTCTGAGACCTCACCCCTATATACTAATACAACAAAATCACATCAATGCGTGACTAGGGTTTTAGGAGGCATCAGACTTACATTTTTGAGAAACTGTACAACATGTATTAACAGCTACATAAAAAATCCATAGATTCCATTAAAAACATAAAATGTTGATCATAATCATAGTTCTGCCTTATTGCCACATATATAATTACAGTTATTCATGTGCTTAATTTATTAAGTATGATGTTTCCATCTTAACATGTATTCATCTTTTCCATAATGGCAATAATTCATGTACTACCAACGCGTTTCGCTGATGCGCTTCCCCAGTGAAGATAAGGCATAAATCTATTTACAGATACATAATCAATTTTTAGTAATACATCTATGTATCAATCTATTAATAACAGTAATTATGTAAGTATATAT
>NW_017307338.1:295527-307296 GCF_000935625.1 Nanorana parkeri
TATATCTGTGGCAATTAGGCAGAACTATGATCATGATCGTAATTGTATGTTTTTAATGGAATCTCTGGATTTTTTATGTAGCTGTTAATACATTTTGAACAATTTTTCAAAAATTTAAGTCTGATGCCTCTTAAAACCTTAGTGTCACATTGATGTGATTTTGTTTAAAAGTGCAGAAATATATATTATAAAAACAGGCGAAAGAAAATTTCTCATAAAAAGTCAAGAATGTGCTCTTAGCAGACAATCAGGTTCCATTTGTCATTGGGCAAAATGAAGCAAAGAATCTAGCGGTCACCATGGTCATCTGGTAGGTATAACATTGCCTTTAAGCAATCACATTTCGATTCAGTTGTCATAATATTTATTCTTGGTTTATCTAGGTTGCTGTACTTTGCAAATTCTTATTATTCTTCTTTGGCTGATCTGCCCCCACTGCATCACCTTGAAGCAATGAGATTTCACAGCACAGCATGACTGGCAAAAAAAACTGCCGTCCCATCCGTGAACACTGAGAAAGTTGTTCCATTCAGCTATAGTCAAGGTTATGATAAAACAAATGACAATGAGGAGAATTTATCAAAACTGGAGCAGACAAAATCTGGCGCAGCTGTACATGGCAACCAATCAGCTTCTCTCTTTCATTTTCAAATCTTAACTATACAAACTGAAGAGAGAAGCTGACTGGTTGCCATGGGTAACTGCTCCAGATTCTGTCTGCTCCAGTTTTGATAAATTCCCCTCAATGTGTCTTTGAAATTACAATAACATGCTAAACCCGTTACAACATTTTAGTAAGTGGGTTTACATATGCGTTTGATATAGTAAATCGGTGACAACAGATTATTAAAATGTTAAAGTAAAAATTATATGAAAGTATTAATGTATTTTTTACTTCATTGTTATGGCATATTTCTTAACCAGACGAAAACTGAGAAATAAAGAATAAAATTACAGTGTTAACATTTCAGTAAAACCTTGCCAAAATTGTATTAAATATTAAAATTGCAGCTTCTTAGAGACAAATAAAATACACATTTGAAAATTGGCAAATACAGCCACATACTACATCCTTAAATACAGTGGGGGGGATTTATCAAAACTGGAGAAGACAAAAACTGGAGCAGTTGCCCATGGCAACCAGCGCTTTACTGCTCCTCTGGTTCCCCGCTGCCTTTGTCCATACAAGCAGGGGATCCAGAGAAAGAGCTGCAGGCTGTGCCACCCCTCTGTGCGTGGCCGAGCGGCGAAGGATCAGTACATATCGGTGATATGTACCGATCCTCTGTGTGCAGAGCAAACACTGGAGTGATCAGCTGATCACTTTAGTGTTTGTAAATAACTGGGGACACATAGAACTATGCGTCCCCAGTTATGAATGAACAGGAAGTGCTTTACATCACTTCCTGTTCATTCATGTGTTTCTAAATGGGTAGTAGCCCCCAGTACAGAGGCTTCTCCCCATTCAGAAACTGGTTGATATATTTAATTTTCTAAATGAATGGGAAACCTCTGTACTTTCCATTCATTTAGAACAGAGTCTGCAGAAAAAGAGATTGAGGAAATGAGAGTTCTACAGAACCTCCCTGTTTGCCCATCAGGCTATTGTATTCAGATCAAATGTTATACAATCTAGGTCTTAGTATTCCACGCACACTTCATAGATGGGGAGACGATCACGCTGGTTACAGGCCAAATAATGGGGCCCATTCTTTAGCCTGTGACCAAAGGGAGGACAGATGTGAGGATCTCAAATAGATAGTACCCACCTGTAACAGTTGTGGTTTTGACCTGTAATATCCATTACTGCTGGTATCTTTTTTCATCTATTAATTATTTAATTCCTCTTTTCATTAATGAAAATGCCTGACCTGTGTTTTTTTTTGAGGGACATTACAAAAAGTTGCAGATCTTTCACATGCAGTCCAGTAGCGTGGCTGTAAAGGGCAGTTCCCTACACAGCTGCAACCCTAATGTTTTAACATCTGCAGAGTTTTGCATCAACTACTACATCTGTTCATAAGAACAGCACCTGGACCCTAATAATCATCGTCCAATATCTCTATTAAATGTGGACATTAAACTACTCACAAAAATATTAACTAACCGATTTAATGAGTTCCTGCCCACAATAATCCATAGGGACCAGGTGGGATTTATCCCCTCCAGACAAGCAGGAGACAACATTAGAAAAATTATTCATCTGGTACATGTGCTCAAAACCAGGAATGTTCCCGGCCTCTTATTGTCCCTGGACATTCAGCGGGCATTCGACTCGATCTCCTGGGATTATCTGCATTATATATTAGTTAAATGGGGCTTCCGGGGACCGTTCTTGAACTGGATACAAGCTCTCTACACTGGGCCAATGGCCCGAATCAAGTATCTGGGTCGTGTGTCTAACCCTATTACCATAGAGAGGGGCACTCGTCAGGGCTGCCCCCTATCACCGGTTCTCTTTGCCCTAGCCATCGAACCCCTGATTCACTTAATTCGAAACAACCCTAATGTGAGGGGAGTGGAGGTGGCAGGGGTAGAATATAAAACCAGCCTATTCGCTGACGATGTCATGCTAACTATCACCCAGCCTCATACCTCCATCCCCAATCTACTACACATTTTGGACATATTCTCAGGGGTTTCAGGCTTGGTGGTAAATTGGAAAAAGTCGGCGGCCCTGAACATTTCCCTTGCCCAATCTACATACGAACAGCTCTGCGAGAACTTTGCGTTCTCCTGGGAACGATCGTCCCTGAAATACCTGGGCGTAAATATTACACCATCTTACGCTACTCTATATACAACCAATTATATACCCCTGTTCCGCCACCTTAGATCCTTAATGACTGACTGGGAGCGCCATAAACTGTCTTGGTTCGGGAGAGTGGCAGCAATCAAGATGACCATCCTGCCTAAGCTGTTGTATTATTTTAGAGTCCTACCAATAGCTATATCACCCTTCGCACTGCGATCCCTACAGAAACAAATTTTAACATTCATCTGGCACCCTCTAAGACCCAGAGTACCCAAATCCACGTTATATAAGCATAAAAAAGACGGAGGGATAGGCCTACCTAACATATTACTTTACTATCAGGCTTCTCAACTATTGCCCCTAATCACTATACATCGGGAGACCAATATCCCTCTGTGGACTATGCTGGAACTCCCAGACTGTTCTCCAACCCCGCTCTCAGCTCTCCCGTGGTTACCGCCCAATCAGAGACCCCCTACCCTTAGCCCCCTTATGAGACAAGCCCTAAAAGTGTGGGATTCCCTAAAATACTCAGCTGCATCAATGTCCCCTCACATGCCCCTTCTCCCTATCCTTTCTCAACCTTTGTTCCCCCCGGCATGTACTAACCCGGAGCAATTTAAATGGTGGAGCGCCAATGGGTTTATTAGGATTTATGATCTATTCAGTCACACTGCTATCCCCACATGGTCATACCTTAAAGAGCACAAACAAATCCCTGACGCGGAACTATTCCGTTATCTACAAATACGACACTGGGCGTCTTCATTACAAGAACGGAGACCCTCGAACAGACCCCTCACTAGCTTTGAGCATATATGCCTCCACTCCCCTGACGGACCCAAACAAGTGTCGCTAATATATTCCATGCTCAACTCCCTGAAGCGCCTTGACCTGCACACTTACCCTGCAAGACCTACTGACCTTAATCTTACTTGGACTGAGGAGGACTGGGGCAGGGTATGGAGGAACATCTCCCAATGCTCCTTTAATGTCACCAATATGGAAGTAGCTTATAAGGTTATGTTCCGCTGGTACCTTGTCCCCACCCACCTAGCCAAAATATACCCATCCTCGTCCACTGCCTGCTTCCGGGGGTGCACCATCCCTGGAGACATGCTCCACACTTGGTGGACGTGCCCGTTTGCCTCACGATTTTGGACTAGAATCTTTCGCTTACTCTCCAGTCTGTTTCACACCCGCATCCCCAAGGATCCCACCCAAGCTCTGCTACATAATACCATACCCGGACTAACCACCTCCCAAAGATCGCTAGCACATCAGATCCTCTTGGCAGCCAAATTGACCTTAGCAAATAACTGGAAAAAACAAATCCTGCCATATCACGAGTTTACTTCTAGACTAGATAATATTATGACCAACTAAAGATTATCCAGTATTCTGAAAGATACACATGCCAAGTTCTTACTGATATGGGAACCTTGGGTGCTATATCAACACCCGGATCTAAGCGGGGACACCATTAGACTTCTATGAGAGACTGCTATTTAGAAATCGGGAGTGCCTCTAGTTAAAACGGGCGGTTGCTCTACTGACCTAATCATCACCATAACCAGCTGTAGCATCACACTGATGGAACTGATACCCAATCCACCCCCTCTTTCCCGCTCTTCTTCCCTCTGACCCTTTTCTAAAACTTACCTATGATAACTTTTTGTTAATAGGGACAGACATAGAGCAATGGTACCCACTTTGGACTTTTATGTGCCTTATAATTTGCATACGTTGCTTGTATTGTACCATATATGTATTGTCCCTTTTCCTTGTGAAAACCGAATAAAATATATTGTTACAAAAAAGAACAGCATTCTTAGGAGCCCCCCTGAACCACCCCTCAAGGACAGTGCAAATGGCACTTTAGAATATAAATTCACGCAGCACACATATTAAAAACATTTACATTCATCTGCAAAGAGACGTGCTGAAACATTTTTTTTCAATTTTGAATATTCTATTCATAAATATAATGTTAATATGTTAAAGCTAAACTTTGGGATTACAGTATATTTGATCACGTTCCATTGCAAATGCACATACGTAAGCTCAATTGTTTAAATGAAAATTTCACAATTTTGGAGAATAATACCATATTAACCAGCGTGAGATCATAGCTCCCATTAAGGGAATGCATATACTGCTGGGCACCAGGAGGAGGTATTATTAGAGCAAATTTGTCCCATCAGCTCACAGTCTGGTGCCGTTTGAAGCAACTACAATTGCCATCATGCAATGTAAATTGTAGCTGTGAATAGGAGTTAATGTGGGTGGCATGGGGCGCATTGTACAGCCAGGCCAGAGGAGACTTCTAGCTTGCCAGTCAAACTGTTAGTCATACTCGATGGCACAGACTGCAAGCAGGGATGCAATTACTTTAACTGCTTGCTGTTCCTTGGAACTACAAAGGGGACTGTATACAACAGGTGGCCAGGGGAAGATTGGCCATATTGGCCACCAGTCACATGAAAAGAAAATACAGAGGCATGAGACCGGATTCATCCTTATTTATCTTGGAATTAAACTATTGTTGCTTATCTCTGAAAAAATGTGAACATATTGCACAAAGGTAAGAACTAAACTTTTAATAAATTACCTAATAATTCTGCCTGGAGTTCAGCTTTAATGAACCTCTACTACAACACTAGAACCATGCAGCTATAGTTAAGTTTCTATGGTGATAATTGCTTTGTTTCATTAGTAATTAACTTATATGTGACTGACTTTACTTAATCGAAAGCGCGGCTCTTTTTTTTAGGTTTTTGTTTCTTGTACTATATTTATAGAAAATCTGTTTTTTTTCTGCTAAATGTTTGTTATATTACCAAAGGGTTTAAAAAAGGGCCGGGGCTATCTGCAACACCCTGGTTAGTGTAATACCGTAAATTTCTAAATGTTTATCTGTGGAATCACAGCAATCTGTGTTTTATATTTGTTGGTTGAGTGGTAACCACTGGTGCAAAGTGTCATTTTTTTTCTAAAAAATATACTTTTGGGATTCTGCCATTTAATTAAAATGTAACATAAACAAATATAGTGTTAGTGCAATATAACAATGCCAACTAGTATGGTGACCATAACTGAGACAAAAATTAGAAACTTTTGATGAAAAATCAATGTACTCCATACTGTCTGTAGCTCAGAAGCTGTTATAAATGTTAAAAGAAAATACACATTAACATGTCATTATGACAGCCATCATACTGCTACATGAAAAAGATGACCAACTCTGAAAAACGTTGAGCTCCCCAAATTACAGGAATTTCAGCTTCTACTTTACTTATTTATTTTTCATTGACTTACCAACTTCAAGGGACATAAGTGGAAAATAAAAAATGAGCTCAGCAAGGCCTAGCGCCGCACCCTGAGCAGCCAGCCAGGCAGGAGGCAGAATCCGAATCTTGGTCACCCTCCATCTGGGCCACAGAGGAGGTTATTCCACCAACAGGACCCCACTGTGTCTCCAGTGAGCGGGGTCTGTACTGATAAGAGAGAGTCTAGGAGGGTCCCAGCCTCCACTTTCCCCACACTGTGTCACCTCAGAGAGCCCCCAGCTGGTCCGAGTGGCGACACTCACCACACAAGGGAGATGTGTTGTCTTCTCTGGGTCCTTGCAGGAGGCTGGTCCCAAGAGCTAGCACTTTGCTGTGACCAAGACAAAGATCTCAGAGTCTACAGAGTGTGGCTACCTTCCCTTACCTGAGTAAATCTATACACAGACCCAAAGGTCCCACACAGGCTGCTGATCCTAAGGCCTAGTACTGTGGGGAAGATCATGATCTCTGATAGTCTATGGACTGTGGAAAGCTTATCAGACCCTGAGTAAATCTATACAGACCTAAAAGGACCCACACAGGCTGCTGGTCCCAAAAGCTAGCACTCTACTGCGGTGAAGTTCTGCAAGAGTCCACTGTAATTACCTTAAAAGGCTTTAAGTAAATCTTTATAGAGCCCTGAAGGGCCCACACAGGTTACTCATCTCAAGAGTTAGCACTCTACTTTGATAAGACAAAGATCCTCAAGAGTTTACAGTAGGGTTGCACAGATACCAAGTACAGTATTCGGTACAAGTACGAGTACATGTACCGATACTTTTGAGCTCCAAGACTAGACTAGAGAAAAATAAAAAAATTAGGAGGCAGCTGTCATTTGTAAGGAGCACATGGAGCTTCTGGGATTTGTACATCTCTGTTTTAATGTATGATTTTGTTTTTATAAATATAAATAAAGGGATGCACAGATACCAGTTTTGCGAGTACGAGTACTGGTACTTGCCGAGTACTTACAAGTACGAGTACTGATACATTTTTGTTTATTGTCATGTGACAGTTTTTCTAAAACAATACAGACTAATGATTTCAGGACAGTGGTGGAGTGCCAGAACCAGGTCCCAGCTGCAACCACTGCAACCCTGGTAGTTCTCATGAAAATGCCAAGTATCTGTACTGGTAGTCGAAAAGTATCTGTGCATCCCTAGTTTACAGGCTGTGACTATCTACTGGGCCATATGTAAATCTTTACAGAACCCTGAAGGGCCCTCACAGGCTGCTGGTCTCAAGAGCTAATACTCAGCAGTTGAGAGGAAGAGGACAAAAGAACTCCCCAAAAGCTAGCACTCTACTGCGGTGAAATTCCGCAAGAGCCTACTGTAATTACATTACCATTCTTACCATACAGCATATGCAGTTCTATTTGGCAAGGCTAAGAATCTCTTAATAATTGAATAATATAATTTCTTCATTATTATCCCTGAATTTCTGATACTACAGAAAAAATAACTTAAGGCTTGGTGAAAATTGACTAAATTATTCTGTTTAAGGAGAAATGGCAAGTTTAAAAATAGCTCAATTTAAGTAACAGAACTGATTTAAAAATAATTCACCCAATCAAATTTAATGGGATGAATAAAATGTTTTGTTTTATGAATTTTATTTTTAATTGCTGCTGCATAATTTACGTTATGTAAGTCATTAATCAGTTGGGACAACAATCTGTAGATTACCATTCTTTAGTACCATGTTCTCATTTTGTCCGCTCCTAGTCACTGATGGCTTCTGGTCTGTACTAATGATGAGGGATCAAACAGTGTAGTTTCCAATCATGGGATCATAATATCACAATATCAGCTATAATATGGCAATCATATGAGGTTTGTTAGCAAACAAACCTATATTGCTCTAGCAGACAGTTTATTTCTTTCTCTGTGCACAGAGCAAGAAATACATTTTTGAAAGAAGACATTACATGTGTTAAAAAAGTATGCTATACAAAAATGTAAAATTCACTTTGTTATTCATTTGTGAGCCTATAATAATAAATCTCAGCAAGTTGATATTAAAGCATTGTACCAAAAAAGGTATACGTCCTTAAACCGACACATAATGACAATGCAAAATGTTCTATCAATGTTCTGGTCATGAATGGGTTAATATCGAATGGGCTACATGCCTCTAAGTATTTAGCCAGTTTTGCCAAACTCCTGTGACAATGATACCAAAGTGCACTGTGCTTAAATAAATAAATAAATATACATTAATTTATTAATTCAATGTGCATCCAATAAAAGTGACTAAAGTGATATCAATAAGGTAATCTAGCAAATATTCAGTAGTAATGATACCAATAAAGTGCTTCAACAATTGCCTAAAATGTCCAATAGAGTGCTCTGGTCCACAAACTGTTCATATCCTCAGTACAGTGCTTCACCGTCCAAACAAAAGTGCTTCGAGTGACTTTCATGCCAAATCCAAAGACTTCACGCCACACTCACCAGAACTGATGGACCATATGTTATAAATGGTCAATTAGATTAGGGAGTAGCACAAGGACTTTTTTGGTATTCCTGTGACAATGCCTGCTCTTTTTTCATACATGAATAATCCTGATTTATGCTTATAGCCCAATAAATCTATAAATTGTTCAAATTTAGAACCTCTCTAAGGCTCTCATTTGAATTCTTAATAACTAGTATATTATCACCATCCCCCCAAAATAAGCCATTTATAGTGTCACTGGTAAAGGATTTTAGTGCAACATTTTTGAAATGGTGCATAGGACACGTGCCTTGACACGTGCCTTTTCCATATAGGCCATATAGGCTAACATAAAATACTATTTACTCCAAATACCGTGCAGAAGACAAGGATTGCATATGGAGCAAAGGAGATCCTACAATCAGTATAGTAATGAGTTCTTTATTGGTGCAATGGTTCAACTCTGGAATTGTCTATCATATAAGATAGGAATGGCAAAATCAACACAAGTTTAAAAAAGTTTGGATGGTTTTCTTAAAACTGAGAATAAACAATAAACAAGTTAGCATTTCTAAGGGTAGTAGGGCATTTTTGGATCCAGTAAACTAATATGACTGTCTAGTAAGGTCATATATCATTTTTAACTATATGATGGGCTAAACTGGCCATAATTACACAGGCTTTTGTTTTGAGTTCTGGATCAAATTAGGTGGACATTCATTTTTTTTCAACCTAAATTACGATTTTATTACATAACCTATAGTAACAATTTTCAGAGTATTTGTTAAATATATCTGCCTGTGTATGGCTATCCTTAGTGTTGCCAGTGAAGTATGAAAAGTTACATTGGAGCCAAGAGTGATAATATTTATTTTCTAAAACTAGCTTCAGCAGTAGCTGCCTTGAATTCCCAAATGAAACTGGTGTAATGCAATGGTTTATTTATATACAAATGTATTTTATCTTGAAAGGTTTTGTAAGTTTGCAATGCAACTGCATTTCACACATACATCTTGAAGCTCTTTACATTTTTTTTTTATTTCAAGCGGATTTTTTCTTTTCTTTACAGATTTATAAAACATGAAAGTATAGTTTAGAATCAGTGTCATCCTAGTGAAAGTTACAGCATGGCATGTCAACATGAGCACCTAAAGGTATAATTTGCCTTACAGTACATTCTTTCTCTAGTGCTCATTATGCTTGCAGTGAGCCATGGCATGTTAGGAACTCATCAAAGCTTGCTTCTAGCTATGTCATGTGAAAATGAGCATGGGGTGTAGGTTTAGTCAGCATTGACGCAGCAACCTTTGCTCTTCACTATCCCAAAGGAGGTCC
Organism: Nanorana parkeri; assembly: GCF_000935625.1. Classification (NCBI taxonomy): domain Eukaryota; kingdom Metazoa; phylum Chordata; class Amphibia; order Anura; family Dicroglossidae; genus Nanorana; species Nanorana parkeri. The sequence continues at coordinate 305,386 of NW_017307338.1, forward strand.
CTCTTGCCTGAAAGGTTCCTACAGCAAGACTAGATGTGAGGCTATTTCTGATGAGCAAAAGCTACTGTTATCAGTCAACAGTCATCTCTACGAGACCTTTGGACACCCATACATATGAAGATTAGGCCATTCAGTCTCAATATGCTTCAGGCATGGCTTGTCTGTTCATAAACAAAATGAGCCATCCTAGGATATGGAATAATGTGATGGATCCAGATATTCACTCACTGTACAACAATCAGATCAGTCATATTTTTATTAACTGATTTGGCTGTTCACAATTTACATCTCAGTGGTAAATTCCCTCAGTGAACTCTCATTGTACAGGTGTCCAATTACTAAGGGTTCACTATAACTCAAACACCTCATTCGAACAGTTTAGGTAGCACAATTTTCTCTCTGACCAAAATAGTTTGGTTTCTATAACCTTTTGATATTCAAATGATTTAAGAAAAATACAGAAATTGCCAGCAATTTGTTAGGTTTAACTTCTGTGTTTAATTTAATTTCTATGAAGGCAGAATTCAATCAGTTCAAAGCTGGTTTTCATTAATAGCATGATAGATACCCTTTCAGACAATTAACATAAACTTTGATTAGTTTTAATCAAATCAATTAGCTAACATTATATATTTTCAGAAATTGTTCTTTTATGCAGCTTTTCACTTTCACTGGGGAAGCAGAAAATTCCTAATACTGCCCAATGATAGGGGCTCCCCTAATATGGAAGCCGTGTTCTGTTAATAACCCTGCTTCCCTTAACCTGCTAAGTCGGTTGCTTGTGAATAGTTCTAAACTTTTACAAGAGAAATGGTTCTGTTTGCTTTCCATTGAGTTGAAGAATGTTCTTTGTATGTATTTTGGGTAGCATACCCAATTAGCATATTACCAACCTAGCAATGTACAGAATTAAGAATACAACAACAAAAATAGAGAAATGGGGCTTTGAAAGTATCCTCAAATGCAAGGAGACCCGGTTCAAAATTACATACAAGTCTTTTATTGTATAAAAATATATATATTCTTTATTAAAATAAAGATGACAGATTAGTGATATCATTAGATGGTACAAAACCTCCCACATCTCCCCTCTCTCTTTCTGCTCTATTCCCGCCGCACCAAACAGCGCCGTTTGCCGCTAACGGCGTGCGTCATGTGCAGCTGGCGTGGTTTGGTGCGGCGGTAATAGAGCAGGGAGAGAGAGGGGAGATGTGGGCTGCTCGGATTGGGGGGCTGCCTTTTGCTGGATGAGGAGTGATACTACATTGAGCAGAACGCATCCAGTAACTGTTTGAAGGACACATCATGGACAGGCGTACCTTCTTCCCCATTCGTTGGCCCGCATGGTCCCCTACTTCCCTTACCTCCCGAGTTGCTTTGGGTTGGCTCTCCGGCAGTAGGGACGCATGTCAGTAGGACAGAGATTCCATTAATGGCACCTCCATATTTTCCTGATGAAGCCTTGAGCGAAACATGTCGAAAACTGGACACATTATAGATCTACTCAACATTATGGATTAATTTATTTATGCAATTATATAAAAGAGATATTTAAGGAGATAAATGTTAATAATGTATTGTTATATACACAGTATGTATCTATATGTGATCCAGGGAGGTTTTGTACCATCTAATGATATCACTAATCTGTCATCTTTATTTTAATAAAGAATATATATATTTTTATACAATAAACGACTTGTATGTAATTTTGAACCTGGTCTCCTTGCATTTGAGGATACTTTCAAAGCCCCATTTCTCTATTTTTGTTGTTGTATTCTGTATACGTAGGGGTGTGGTGTCCTAGTTCATGTGGTGGTTCGCAATTTTGTGTACAATGTATAGAATTAAAAGAGAACGCCAACTAACCAGCTAAGATCAATTTAATTAACATAATTCCAAAGACTAGTC
>NW_017307338.1:308004-314710 GCF_000935625.1 Nanorana parkeri
CCCCCAGCCCCCCACATAACATTTAAAGTAGAAAGTGCTGGTCCTTTTGCACATTGTTGTCATTTGTACCAGTATTCACAGATATCTTGGGCACGTACACCTCTGGAAGGTGTTTTAAACACATTGATTTATTTTACTAGATTCATTTGGAGTATTGCCCACATCATTTCATAGCTGGAGGATGTCCAGCATCATCTAGTGTCTTCTCTCTAGCCCGACTGTCCCTGGCCCACCCCTTTCAACTTCAGATATTTTAATCATGTTACTTAGGGTTCTCTGCATGCAAATGCAGTCTGCATAGAAAGAACCACACCTCTAAACTGACATCCAACCTTCAAGACATTTCATATTTGCATGTCTCCTCCAAAGAGCCAGCTCACTGCATGCATCAAGGTTGAGGGTTCTTCAGAAGAGTACTGAGGCAGGGTGCTGTTATGTTTTCAGGGGGCTATGTACAGCACCCTGCTGACCCTTCCCACCAGCAATGACCTGGTATGTAATCACAATGGAAAGGTTGTATTTAGCATGTTGATAAGTGGGGATGAAGGAACCATGCAGGGAAAATATCACCAGATTAAACTTCAGCTTTATCTCAGAGTGAGAAAACATCTACATTTAGAATATTGACTGAGCTGTCGTTGCAACTACTTACACTCAGCTTTGGCACAGATAACACAAGCAGTGGTGCTGTTGAAGAAATGAAGTAAAGCTGCAATAGCTGCACTGATGTCTGTGTTGCTGGGATGAAGGTTCAGAGTTGTGAATCGCTGAAACTGGAGTCTTAACATTTCCTCAGGGGATACTTTAATGTGCGGTACCTAATGAAATAAAAATACCAAGAGCAGTTAGATTATGGGTTAAGTGAAATACAAAGAACTTATGAAAAAAAGGAAAATGGACAGAAACTGGAGTTAACAAATGAGTACTAGGAATGGCTAGTATTAGGAGTAGAGAAGAAAGTAAAACTAAATTAAACAAAAAATGAATAAACCTGAAATAATCAAATAAAAACATGTATGCCTCTAAAACAGACTAAACAAGACTACTAAATCTGAAATAAAATTAAATATCATGCTTATGCGCAATGAAGTCCATTCCACTGCAAATGCCGTCATTGTTTGTCTTTCATGCTTACTAAAGTCTGGAGGAGTTCGAAGTCTCTGTGCACCACTTATCAACTCACGTTAAAAAAATGATGAATAATTAACACAGAGGTGTTTATTTATTACACGCAGGCATTCTGCTGTGTGAAGGAAAATATTCACATCCCATTTATCCAGGTTCTAAATCTTTTACATATTAGCCTGCATATTGCATTAAATGGCCCTTTTATATAAGCCAATCCTTACTGTAATGATAAAACAATGATAAAACAATGACAACATCAACAACAATATTAATACTACAGTACGTGGGCAGCATCTGTTTACTAATTAGATTAAGGACCCTTTCACACAGGCTTAATCTGGTCTGCCTGTGAGTCTGATCAGAAGCCCAATGTTAGTCTATGGGCAACCATATGTAAACAGACGGGCGTCCATTTACACCTGGTTACCCCCAGCTCCAGCCAGGTCTGGAAAAACAAATGGATCAGAGATCCATTTCGCTGGACCTGAACATGTCAGAGCAGGGGTAACCAGATGTAAATAGATGCCAGTGTGTTTAGATCTGGCTGCCCATAGATTAACATGAGTCCGGCAATGTAATTTTTTCCTCCATCGCCCATCACCCTTGTGATATCCGTTCCAGTCAGGAGAGGATGCATGTACAGATCCCTTCCTGATCCGAACCGTGTAAAAGGGGCCTAAGTAATGTGTTCAGGTTAGTTTGATCCTTGTGGCCACTGCCATTTTGAAAAAAATAGCTGCAGTTCCCAGACACAGAGCACTATTGAGAGCTGGCAAGTCTATGTAGTTTGTGTTAAGCTGTCCATGTACTGTTCTATTTTTTTGTTCAGCGTTGTTCGAGGAATCCCCACTGTTTCCATTGTATTCTGACAGCTGCCGCCGGCTGCTGTCAGAATACCCAAACAGAGCCAGCAGCTCATTGGCTGCAGACTCTGTTCGTTTGAAGATTTACCAACCAACTCCTTCAATCAGCTGATTGAGGGATGCCAGCCATAAGGGTGGCGACACTGGCACCCACTGTGCGAAATTCAACTAGTTCCTGAAGAATCAGCTGAAATTCACACAATGTGTGGCCAGCTTTATAGAGTCACTGGTTATTCAGGGCCAGGTCACCCACAAGATGACCTAAGAAAGTGCCTTGAACCTGGAGGGTGTCCAGGGGCCTCAATGCTTTACCATTTTCTGAATTGTTGAACCCACTTCTAGTCGGCTTTTCAAAGTACTGGTATTAGAGTTCCTCTCAACAATATAATGAGCAAAGTTGGAGGAGCTGGAAGGAGCATAGCCTCTGCACCCTCCTCTCTTGTTATTGTGGAGCCTTCACAGGCAGAAAGATTCTGTTGGAGGAGGAAGCTGAAGGAGGAGGGCAGGATCTGCAGTCTCCTCCCTCTATTCATACACAGAGAGGGCACTTTTTGATAAACTGTTCCGAGGAGATAAAAGCTTAAAGTTGAACTCCAGGCCTATCTTCAGTGTTTTGCAGTTGTACAGCCCGCTTACCTGTACTGCAAATGCCTAGTCTCATTTCACTGCACACTGTGAGCAAGTCAGATAGAGCACACCTCATTTCCTGGCTGGAGGATGTCCAGAATCATCTAACCCCTTTCCACCCCAGCCTTACTGCCCCTGGCCTGCCCCTTTCTTTCATTGGATTTCAGTTCTTTCACTCATATAGACTAATCATCATCACATGTGGGCTTTACACCTCAGACTATCTGTTGTTTTCAGGAAGCTCTGTATAGCCCCTATCCCCAGTAATGACATCACCATGTCTAAAATAAAGTATGTAATGAAAATGGAAAGGTTTCATTAAAACAAATTAAAAAGCATGTTGTTGAAGGGGGATGGATAAACTAAAAAAAGGCAAAATTAGGGATGTTCATATACCAAGTACTGTACTTGGTACAAGTACAGATACTTTTCCAGCTCCAAGACTAGACTAGAGAAAAACTCAAAGGTTAGGAGGCAGCTGCCATTTTTAAGCATACGGGGCTCCTGGTATTTCTGCATACCTGTTTTAATGTACGATTTTGATTTGTTTTTATATTTATATATTGTATAATTGTATATTATTAGGGATGCACCGATACAATTTTTTCCAGGCCAAGTACATTTTTGTATAGTGTCATGTGACAGTTTTTCTAAAACAATACAGACTAATGATTTCAGGACAGTGGTGGAGCGCCAGGGCCCTGTCACAACTGCAACCCTGGTTGTTCTCGTGAAAATGCCAAGTATCAGCACTGGTATCTGAACTGGTATGTGAGCATCCCTAGGCAAAATATAAGCCAATGAAACTTCAGCTTTAAATGCTTCTGTAACTCTTTTATCTCCACACACCCTCTTTTCTGGGTCCTCAGTGATTCACTGTAGATAGCTGCCAATAGTAGCTGCTGCCAGAAGTCTCTGTGCTTAGCTACTGACATTCATACACATAGGGCAGGGTCACAGCAAGTATCCTGACATTGCAGCAAAATTTTACAGGGAGTTACTGAGGAGGAGATGCTGTGGAGACCAGTACCTTCCCAACTACAGAAAACTGTGTCCATAATATACGCCTGTGACTAAAGTCTTCCTAATTGCTGATCGCTATATATAGCTGCTTTTCCTGTTTTGATCACTAGGGAAGCATGGTCCTGCTCTCATTAATGTATGTTGCAGGTCCTAGACTTGCTGTGCTATACTTCCATCCTCCTGTATGCCAGAGATAAGAAAGGTCGGAGGTCACAGGTTTACACTGATAACCTTGTAAATATAGAAATTGGCTTGTTTTTATGAGGAAATCACTCAGTGCGTTCTGATGGCATTCATTGTAAATGGCATCCCAATGCAATGCACAGTAGCGGGTATCACACAACACACTGCATCCCACCACAAAACACATTTCCTGAGGTTAAACAAAAGGGCGCATATCCAGTTTTTTGTGTTGAGGTGTGATGTCAGTCCATTCAAAATGAATAGGCTGCACATCTTAACAAAAGGCAATGTTTAACATTTATCAGGATATAAGGGAGAATACAGAATGTGGAAACAGTGATGTGCCTAGCATATCTGACACCTGGGGCACCTTTTTTACACCCCCACCCCCCATATACTTTAAAGTTAGTTTTGTTGTATTCAGGGAACTAAACATCATGCACGCCAGGGGTGGTAGTAGAATTAAATGGTTGAGGGTGGATAGCAGCAGCAGTAAGTACAGTTGAATCTTTATGCAGGGTTAACGAACTTGGCATATCAATCTGCCTGACATGCAGGAGCTCAGAGATGCTATCTCTTGCATAGTTACCAATATTTGAAAATAGTTAGGAGAGATGCCTTGAAGGCGACAAAAGGCAAAAATGAATGGATGAGACATGTGAGCACACTGACAAGCCTGTTTGAAAGTCCAAAGCTCTTCTTTGTTGCATGATTACATTAAAAAACAATATTTCAGGACCACACAGGTATTCATCATGCAATAAAGAAGGTATTTGCACTAAGAAACAAGGTCATTAGTCTGCTGACAACATATCACGCTGTAACCAGTTAGCAGCATGCATTTAACGGTACTATTGAATCCAGCATGGTGTGCAAAAGGAATACACTTCATGTCGACACAAAAAAAACAAAAAACACCTAGAGGTATAAAAGTGGGTGTCACTTCATGGTGTATGGCTTGTAGTGTTGGAATAAACTAAGCCCCAGCATTGGTGTCTTTAGCATTAATAGTAGCCCCAAAATCCCAAGCAGTGGTTTCAATATCAGTAGTCATAAGCCCTATCATTGGTGGCCAGTGGCAAGCTGTAACACCACAACATTTGTGGTCATTGTCTGGCTGAAAAAAATACCCCACTCCCCATGCATTAGTGGCTGGCTGTAACAATACTAATAATACCCCCCAGCATTGGTGATCAGTGGATGGCTGCATTGGTACTATGAGTGGGTGAAATTTTCGACATGCTTGAAAACGTTTGGATTATGCAGTCTGCAGACAAGAAATAGGTACACTTGTTTTATTTTGTACTTTTGTATTATGAAATTATGTTTAATGCAAAAGCACATATAAAATACAGTTATTTGATATTTATTTTGCAGAATTCATATAGCAGTGACATATCAGGCAGAACTTTATTCAGATCCATTTTTGCTGTGACTTTGTATATGTGAACAGACCTAGGATGTAAATAAGATGCTGACCTCCATAATGCAAAATTCCAACTTGGCTAAGGAATTAATTGTGAGAAGTTAATGATCCATGGCTATCTGCTGTAGTTGTTTGTACATACATTGCCCATTCATTGAATAAATGTCTCAGGAATATAGTATAGTTACAGAATATTTTGATAATAAGCCCACCTAGAATCAGGGTTCAGTTCTGGTTGCTGCACCCAGCACACCCTAGCCATTCTGCATATCTGTGGCAACTGCAACAGGCACCCTCTAACTAGTGGTACCTGGTGTGGACTCCTCCACCCCCGCTAGGTATGTCACTGGAAGGAAGAGCTTACAATCTATTCGAGTATAAGGAAGGATACAGCAGGTGGAAGAGCTTGCAATGTTTTAGGGTATAGGTGAGGATACAGAAGGTGAAACAACTTACAATCTATTACGTTATAGGAAAATATATAGAAGGTGAAAGAGCTTACAATCTATTAGGGTACAGGAAAAGATACAGAAGCTTGAAGAGCTCACATTCTATTATAGTTTAGGGTACTAGTGAGTGCGGTGGTGTGGTACCATTATATTTTGGTAAATCAGCACACTTATAGAGAATATTATATATAGAATATCTTCTTCTAAACATTAGATATGACATTAGTACTGTATGGTCTTTTCAATAATATTTTTTGATACACATGGAAAGGAATAATGCAGGGGTGCCCACAATTTTGGTGTTAAGATCTACTTTTCAAATGACGAGCTACATGAGATCTACCAATGAAAAAAAAACCCTCCCTCGCTTTCTCTCTCCTGGCTGTCTCTCTTTGTTCATTCTCCTGGCTGTCTCTCCTCTCTCTCCTGGCTGTAATTCCTCGCTCTCTTGGCTGTCTCTCTTTTCTCTCTTGGCTTTCTCTCCTTGCTCTCTCTCCTGGCTGTCTATCCTTGCTCTCTTCCCTGGCTGTCTCTCCTCTCTCCTGTCTGTCTCTCCCCGCGCTCTCTCCTGGCTCACCTTGCTGTATTTTGCAACAGGCTGTGTAAAATAATATTGTTTGATGTAATACATAGCACTTCAACCACCAGTATCCACCAGAAAGGTGTCAGGGAGCTTGGCTCAGCAGACTCAGGCTAATAGGTAATCATGTGTGCACAGCTAAATAAATATACCAAAATGGAATAAAGGGGCCGCCATTCACACCCTTCGTGATCTACCAGCATCAACTTTGAGAGCTACTGGTAGATCACGATCTACCTAATGGGCACCCCTGGTTTAATGCATACAATTTAAAAAACATGCTTTGAGACTTTACAAATCTTTATTGTATTTATTGATGTACAGCAGGGGTGCCCATTAGGTAGATCGTGATCTACCAGTAGCTCTCAAAGCTGATGCTGGTAGATCACGGAGGGGGTGAATGGCGGCCCCTTTATTCCATTTTGGT
>NW_017307338.1:315314-327441 GCF_000935625.1 Nanorana parkeri
CAGGGGTGCCCATTAGGTAGATCGTGATCTACCAGTAGCTCTCAAAGCTGATGCTGGTAGATCACGGAGGGTGTGAATGGCGGCCCCTTTATTCCATTTTGGTATATTTATTTAGCTGTGCACACATGATTACCTATTAGCCTGAGTCTGCTGAGCCAAGCTCCCTGACACCTTTCTGGTGGATACTGGCGGTTGAAGTGCTATGTATTACATTAAAGAATATTAGTTTACACAGCCTGTTGCAAAATACAGCAAGGGGAGCCAGGAGAGAGAGAGAGAGAGAGAGAGCGGGGAGAGACAGAGGAGAGAGAGGAAAGACAGCCAGGAAAGAGAGGAGAGACAGCCAGGAAAGAGAGCAAGGAGAGACAGCCAGGAGAAAAAAAAGGAATGACAGCCAGGAGAGAGAGAGCGAGGAAAAACAGCCAGAAGGATGAGCAAGGGGAGACAGCCAGGAGAGAGAGAGCGAGGGAGTTTTTTTTCCGTTGGTAGATCTCATGTAGCTCGACGTTTGAAAAGTAGATCTTAACACAAAAATTGTGGGCACCCCTGATGTACAGGGTTCTTTCCATATGAGTTCCTTACATATGAATGTTCTGCATTCTGCTATGTAGCGCTGCACAATGGTTGCGCTTTCCTGCTACTTCAAATATTGCAAGTCTATGAGTTGGCTGATACATAGTAACAATGCAATCACCTTGCTGCTGATATCTTATCTGAGAATTGTTAAAGGAGAACTATGAGATGAGTGATTTCCACTCACCTCATGGTTCTAGCCGACCTGTGACAATGAGACTGTCACAGGTCGGCTCAGTACTACTGAGCTTAGGGTAACGGGAGGACGCTAGTTTGTGTCCTCCCATTACCCTAAGTAGAACTATGAGGAAAAGCCCTGACCCCATAGTTCTCCTTTAAGGAGAGTCATTGCACGGAGCAATTCATTTGTTGGTTACTTTATAATACTTTATACTTAATGGAATAATACACATATGAAAGAGCAAACTTGTAAAACATGTTAAAGTCATATGAAAAATTATTTTATGGTAAACATTGCACAAGAAATGTACTATCATTTTCTTTTATAGAAATACTTCTCTATAGGAAAAATTTCACTGCTGAAAATTAATTCAATGGAATCCAACAACACTGATTTTAGTTGCCTCCAGAACTCTAGTACTGACAGACTTCTGTACATTATGGTCACAGTTATTATATTTTACTTAATCCAAATGCATAAATGAAGCTCTACACTTGGAATTCCTAATTATGTTCTATGAAAAAATCAAGTGGTTAAACTTGAATTTAATAATTGACTGGACCTCACTTCAACAGTATTATATTTGGAAGATTGTGTGGCTTAAAATGGACACTGCTGAAGCCCTGGAGGTAAGAAAGGTATGTCCAGTAAAAGAGAACTATGGCCTAACCTTTTTTTGCCATAGTTCTCTTCAGGGTCACAGGAGGATATATATTATGTCCTCCTGTGACCTAAAACTCATCATATTGCTGGCTATTGCCCCAGTATAATACTTGGAAGATTGTGTGGCTTACAATGGATACTGCTGAAGCCCTGGAAGTAAGAAAGGTATGTCCAATAACAGAGAACTATGGCCTAAGCTTTTTTGGCCATAGTTCACTTTAGGTTTACAGGAGGACATATATTAAGTCCTCCTGTGACCCAAAACTCAGCATATAGCAAGCTATTGCCTGCTATATGCTGACAGCGCAGACCCACGCCGTAGCTGTCTGTGCCTGCGCCCTCTCCCGTCCGTTACTCCAGCCAGCGCTGGAGGAATAGAGAGGGGAGGGAGGGAATACCTGCGGGAGTGATGACTGACAGTCCATTTTTGGAGTTTTGCTTGGAATGTGTCAGGTTTGGCTTTTTTTTCTCCACTCTTTTGTGCCATACCAATGCAAACAAAATAAATAAACATGAGAATGCCTAAACATTTGTAATTGCAACTATTTTCTGTGCAAAGTGGTGCATTATCTGACAGAAATGCAGGGGTGACAATATTTAGGCCAAGACTGTATATGTGTGTTTAGTTCTACTAGACAGACTATATTCAACTGAAGAGTAAGCACTTTGCATGCAAAGAAGACAGCATGGCATCCAAACACACAAATGATAATTGTCCCATGAAAGGTTAGTATACCATTTCATACAAAACCTAACCTCCTTCTCTCCACAGATGTTGCTGATGATGGAGCTGGATGATGGGCTGAAAGATGGGCCCAGAACCCCTAAAACTCCTTTGGGTAAGATCTGGCACACTGCAACAAGGAGATAATTGTTTTCACATTCATAATTTTTACATTAATAGTTTTCACATACAAAATTCCAAATTTTCATGCAATTCTTAATGTAATCGTTTCTACGGAGGGAAGAGAAGCATAATTTAATAAACATTTATATATAGTAAAATACATCACAATCACTACAAGCACATATTTTAGCATTTTCTACATATATATGTACATATTCACATCCCTTTGCAGCTGTTAATAAAACACATTCATGTTTTTTAGTAGCGTTTAGTGGAATGGTTCTATGGCCCAGTTTTAAATGCTGCAAGCCAATGGTCGCAAAGTATATCACCTGTCTAACCAGTTCCACTGTGCCGGAAACCATTTATTTTTGGTAAATGAAGCACCACAGACCAAGTTGCATTTAAAGCAGAGCAGAGTCCCTGGTAATGGTGTAGGAGATGCAAGGGGCTCAGTACTGCAGGATATGACTCTTCTTCCACAATCAAGGGGTTTAGTACTGTTACCATGACAAATACATTTCAAGTGGCATGTCTGAATTGTTTTGCAAGTTGTGCCAATTTCCCTATTCATCCAAGGCCCTGTCAAACTGCAATGTGTACCACACAATATTTCCCATTTATTTCTTCTGCACACCATTGCAAAAGGCGTTAGGAACAACAAAAAACGCTTACTACTATGCTTGTCTGACAAAATGTTGTCTGATCACATTTCACTGGTAAAATAAAAAAGGAGGAAGGATGTCAAAAACAAAATAGTGCTTCTATGCTATTGCACTTAAAGTATATGTCCAGCTGAAACTTTAATGATAGTTTTAAACAGAAAGAGGAAAAGTTAGAACCCCTGTTGGCATTTAACAATACCTGGAGCTCTGTTAAGGTGCCCATACACTGCACGATTATCGTACGATAATCGTATGCGATCGGGTTTTCGTACGAGAATCGAGCAGTGTGAACGGAGACGTGCGACCGTTTCTACTGTACGGTCGCACGTCTTCTGTCGAACCAGCATGTTCGAAAACCAGCCGGGAATCGTACGATTCTCGGCTGGTTAGAACGGTGCTCGGAAGATAAATGCTGAACGGGCCGGTGTGCGCACGCGCACACTGCCCGTTCAGCATTGCGGTCATCGGAAGCCCGCCCCTCAGGGGGGCGGGCTTGCGATGATCGAGAGTGCGATCTGCCTGTCCAAGATAGGCAGATCGTACGTTTTTTTAATCCCTTTACAACCATCGCAAGACTAAAGTCTTGCGATGGTTGTAGAGTGTATGGCCACCTTTAGAGAGATTTCCCCTCACTTACTGTCCTGCTGACAGTCCTGTTTTACCAGATAGGAGGTTAAAGAAAATCTCCAACAGTAACACTGAGAGCAATAATGAATATAAAGGTTTTTATAAATCGTAAAAAAAAAAACATAAAACATCAAAGCACAAAAATCTGAACCCAAAAACATTAGTTTCCCTTAAAAAACTAGACCATACGAATATAGTATCTCAGCCCATTTATTTCGGTCAAACATAGTCCTGTCCTGTAGTGTCCAATAATCAGGATATTATGTAGTGGTTAAGCTACACTATCCACATACAAATGATGTCTATTTAAACAGATCTGACTCCTTCTGTTACCAACCCAAATTGCGGAACTATCATTTTGAAAATTAAAGGCTGGTTTTGGAATCACAGTATGATGTCACTGGGCTGTACAGTTCACATAAGGGAAAGAGTAAATAACAGAATCTTGGTACCTGCAGGGATTGGGTTGTATGATTGGGATCACGGTTATAAACACATTCACCGTGATAGCATTTTTTTTTTTAATTATCAAAATAATCCTTTTAGGTGAAAACTGAACATTTCTTAAAACATTTATATAACATATATTATTCAGAAACAGCAAGCAAATCAAGCTATGGTCTGTCAGCATGCGCCCCCACTGTTCAACAAGGGAGGTTTATTATTTTGCAGTGTCAGGTGAAAGGGGCAAATGCCAGAGGACATAAATGAGGATGTGTGTGTGCAGCCAGTCTTCATAGCAACTGATGATGAGCCAGATATTGGGCAAACAACTGCACACATGACTTTACCTGGCATATGTACACCACAGATGTGCATTATAAATGCATCACATATTCAGTGGTAAATAATTACTGAAACTATATTTCCTGCTTGTGTAATTACCCTTCATCTATCACAGAAGTCTAAACAGAGACTAAAGTAGGGTACACACGGTACGAATTTTGACCGGTTGGTGCCCCTGCCTGCACCCGGCATCCCTCGATCAGCTGATCAAACGAGCCAGTTGGAAAATTCTCGGCCGCACGGAGCTGGCAGCCAATCAGGTGCTAGCATTTGGTTATTCTGAATACAATGCAAACAGCGGGGGATTTGTCCATCAAGGCTCGTGCGTATTTAATCTGTTGGATGGAGGAATCTGTTCTATTTTTTCTTTCAGCCTGCGGGTTAAACGAAAAAAATAGACATATGTACACCTGACTTAAGGTAAATGTCAGACATCCCCAGCTCTCTCCAAAAGTTTACTGCAGTAAGCCTTTCGTCTTCAATGTAACTGGCCATACATCTCAAAAGTGAGGATGCATATTTTCTCTTATTGCAATGCTGAGACTAATCAATTAATTATAGTAGGTGATAGTGAGTTTGAAGAAGCTACTGCTGTCCCTTGTCTCAGTATCTACATAACAGTAGCACGTAACCTGGAATTATTTTCTGTAAAATGTTTTATATACACATAGGTTTGCCAAAATGGGCTGTTTCTCCTCAAAGCAAATGTGGAGTTTAACTTTAAAAGAACAACTTCCTTACTCCATATTTTGTCTTTTGCATTCTCAATACCAAATTTTTGGTAGTACAGATTGAAGATGCAAATAAGCTATGGGGGGTTGATGGGTTTGATTTAATAAAGGCAAATAGGCTGTTCACTTTGAAAGGGAATTCATACTTTCATGGGAAGGTTCCCCTTAGCTTGGTGAAAGTGGTGAAATTTCACTTTGCAAAGAATGTCCAAACATGTGCAGGGAAAATAAAAAACAGTAATTGCTCTTGCACATGACTGGATTATGGAAGTCAGTGGAGCTTCACCTCATTCACTAAAAAAGTGGAACATTCCCTCTGCAAAGTGCAAATTACCTTGGAAAGTGAACAGTGCATGTGCCCTTAGCAAATCAACCCATATATCTCCATTGGATTGGCCTCCACAGGGCTGAGCAGTAGATAATGTTTGGTCTCAACAGAGCTACAATTCCTGTGAAATGTGCTGTGCTATCTTTCCCTGTAACTGGACCCAGCACATGCCCAATTATTGCACAAAATACTAGATGAGAACAAAACCACTCCCTAGCCCTGGGCTGACAGCACCAATGGCAGCCTGATTATGCACTACCATTAGTAAATCTGATGAGTAGGGTGAAGGAGTGAGTGAAGTTATTTTTCGAAGAAGATAGATTACTGTTATTTTGGAGTGGCTCACATTGATAATACTAGGGGAAATTTCAGGCAACTGATATAGGTATGTTTGTAGCATTAGAAAAAAATACATACTTGTTTCTGCTGTTTCGTACTCGCTGTCTCTTAAAAGCTCAAAGATGTCAACCTCGAGTTTGGATTTTCCTTGCCTTTCAGGGTTTCGATTTATTCTATCCTTGGCCAGTGTAATGGAAAGTCTCTCTCCTCTACTGCATTCCATGGGGTCATCCAGAATCGCAGCTGGTGAAAGAAAAAACTATATTTTTATTTTCTTTTGTTTTTGCTTTTGTGACACTGTTATATCACAGAACGACTTCAGCAGGGAAAACACAGCTATAAAAAAATATTTCAGTGGAAATATTGGTAAATTCTCCAGCTGTTGACTGATATATTGCTATATTTTGTTCAGGTGGTGTACACAAGTCATAGCAATACAAGTATCACTCTTTGGCCAGCTATATAAGGACCCTTTCATACGGGTGCTTATGTAGTAATGTGCATGTTTGATGAATTAATTTGTGTAAATGTTTGAGCAAGTGGGTTTATGTACACTCTATACATGCCACATGTTTATTCTACATGCAAATGAAAGAAGGACATTTTAGAATGGAAATTTGTCATAGGGCAGATGCACTACAAATGCTATAAAAATTCTAGAAAAACAATGTACAATGAAGCAGATCCTTTTTGGATATACACGACAATTTATACTTGATAAAGAATTGATTTAAAACATTAAGAAAGTACAAAAAGCAACTTGATAAATTCAGATAATAATCTTGGTATTGCTGGTGATAAGAGGAATATCTGAAACAGGGTCCCCAGGATCTTTGATCTGCAAAAATCCTTGTATGAATAGGTATAAACAGAATATTATGATGGGTTTTCTATAAATAATCTTTTTGCAAGATGGAGAAATGTTTTTTTTTTTTTTTTAACAATAGATATTTATTAGGATTTTATATAAAACATCATATAGTAATAAACAAACATATGGCGATGCATACAGGAAGGATTGAGACTACAGGTAAATTACACAAAAGGTGAATCAACCGAGTGACATAGCTAGGGATCAGTCAAATAAGTATCTTCCATGACATGAGGATATACAATATACATATAGATTGAACAAGAAAGAAAACAATACAACAAAAGCAAGAGTGTTACATGGCAAAATAGGGAGAAAAACATCAATGTTAGTGCCCATATGAAAGTAGTTGTATGATAAAAAAATATCTGATAGGAAAGAGATGAATTGGTTTATGGACATATACGTTGATGAGTACTTATGGTGGACATGAGGAAAGAGCAAGGGGGAAGGGAAAGTTTAGGGAGGTAAGTAAAAAAAAAAAAAGGGAATATCAGAGATGACAATGAAGATCATGAAATATGCATCGTACCGCGATTATCTGTTAAACAACTAGCTCAATTTGTGGAGAAGGTCTTTTCCCTGAGATTGGCTCTAGCAAATAAGCGTTCAAAATGAGCATGAGTATTAAGTATTTGGATCACTGAGTGTAAGGGAGGAGCATTTGATTGTTTTCTGGCTCTTGCGATAGCAAGTCTTACTGCTTTGACCATATAGGACACAACCATTCCACACGTAGGGGGCCAATCAGATAGACCTATTCCTAAGAGTGCAAGTTGTGGAGAAGGGGTGCAGAGGACAAGGGTGACTGCAAAAATAAGTTTTAAAAACTTCCATCCAAAAGCTTTGAATCGCCTCCAAATATGGGTGAGGGAACCTGTATGACCACAATTCCGCCAACCAAGGGAGGAAGTAAAAGGAAAAATTTTAGCTAATCTTTGAGGTGTAAAATACCACTTATGAAGTAGTTTTATGAGAGCTTCCCAATGGTTCAAACATTTAGACGTTCTCACAGTCCAGGATATGGTTTTGTGCCATTGTTCAGGTGAAAGTGTGAAGTTCAACTCATTCTCCCACCAGATCATGGATGGCAGTTTAACCATTGAGTTAGCTTCATTAAGCAAATTGTAAAAGCAAGAGATTCCTTTACGTAATGAGGTGGTTCTGTTGTAGAAGGATATACATCTTCTGATGTAGAAATTATCCCTAATATGCTAAGGGATAGACATGTGCACCAGCAAAAAATGTGTTTAGTTTAGTTTCGTTTTGAAAAAAAAAAAAAAAAAATTGTTTAGTTTAGTTTCGTTTTGAAAAAAAAAAAAATTTGTTTAGTTTAGCTTCGTTTTTCGGGTCCGAAATTAAATTAGTTTCGGACTAAATTCGTTAGCGGTAGTCCTGCCGAAATTCGTTTATGAAAAAAAACAAAAAACTTTACTCTCCCATGGCTGGAATTGAACCAGCAAACTTCACAATGGCAATCAATGGCAAGCCTGTACCTCTAACCGCTACTCTATAGCCTCTGTACTCTAGCCAGAGCAGCATTTGATATATATGACTGCAATATGGCCATGGCTCGCTCCGCCCATCTGTTGACTTTCAAACTGAATGTCATTTTTGTTAGTTTTCGTCAGATTCGGGTGGTCGTCTGCGGCGGGACTTTTTTTATTTCGGCGGGTCGGCGGGGGTGCTGCATCTTGATCCTGACTCTGGATTACATCGATGGAGCCATTTTTTTTTTCATTTTTTTATTAAAGGAATAGTCAAAAATTGACTGTTTTTTTTTCAATTAAAGGATTACATTTTTTTATTAAAGGAATAGTCAAAACCCCACGCACTTTTTTTGTGTTATAAGGGGGGGAGGGGGGTCCCTCCTAACATTCCCTCCTCATGGTTGCATTGATCATGTCTCAGAAGGACTTGTTAGGGTTATACCTTCAGGTTGGCTGAAAGCACAGCACTTTCTATGGAACTCCATAACTTATCTGATTGTGAGGACCACCAATGGGAAACCTGATCGAAAATAGTGGCTTTGTAATATTTGCTGATATCGGGGGCTCCCATATCTGCATATTTCTTAGGCGCATATAAACAGGTTTAGAGATACAATGTACCCCCCCCCAATAAAGGAGTCAATTATGCGTTGAAGTGTTCTCAAACATGACAGTAAGATAAGAATAGGAAGGGCCCGAAAAAATATATAGTGTATGAGTAAGAAGGAACATTTTAGCTAAGTTAATTCGTTCTGGCCAAGAAACCGTAGAGCAACTAAGATCTTAGCATAATTCTTTAAGTTTGGTCAGCGGAGGAATGTAGTTAAACTTAAATAGGTTAGAGCTAGGAGACGTGAGAGTGACACCTAGGTAATTGAGGGCAGTTCAGAGAGCCCACGAAAGGGGAGGCGGAATCAATGAGGGTTTTTTTTTTTTGCTTGTGTATATTGATCGCTAACATATGTGATTTGTAATGGTTGACTTTATAGAAAGAAACATTTCCAAAATGCAGGAGGATTTGTTGTACTGCTGGTAGTGAGCGTAGAAGAATAATGAGAAAAATTATGACATTGCATAAAAACCTAATTTATGCATATGCTAATCAGTAGAGATGCTGGTGACTTCTTGACTTTGCCGAATAGCAGCAGCCAAAGGCTCCATAGCCAGGGCAAAGATTAGGGGGGCGAGGGGGCCGTTGGGAAAGGATAAAGATAATAGACCAGAGCTCCAGACTCTTGCACTTGGGTGGGTGTATAAGGCTCTAATAGCAGATCCTAGGAAGTCCACAATGCCAAATGTATGTAAAACCGCTCTAAGGTAGCCCCTATGTACGCTATTGGAAGCCTAATCTGCATCCAGAGAAAGGAGCAGAAAAGGCTGCCGACAGTGCTCAGCCCACTGTATTATGTCTATAAGCTGCCGCGTACCATCAGGAGTCTGTCTACCATAAATTAAACCCGCTTGATCTGGGTGTATCAGGCGAGGGAGCATATGCAGTTATCTGTTGTCAATGAGTTTAGCATATATTTTAGAGTGTTTGTATTTAGTAAGCATATAGGGCAGTTGTTGGTGGGATCCTCTGCGTATTTATTGGGTTTGGGGATAGTAATGATAAGGGCTTCAGGTGATTCTTTGTTAAGGGAATCCACAGTCACGGCCCCATTTGCAACAAGACATAAAAGTGGGACTAAAGTAGATGAAAGAGTTTTAAAGTACTCAGCACTGAAACAATCAGGGCCAGGGGCTTTATATAAGGGGAAGCCAGAGATCACCTTGAGAATTTCAGTTGTGGAGAAAGAGGACTTCAGCAGTTGTGTGTCATCTGAAGAGATCAAGGGGAGAAATAATGAATTGAGAAATTTGTTAATGTCAGCTGGGTCGGGAATACGGGAAGTAGGTTAGTCTTTTAAATTATACAGGGAGGAGTAATACCCACTTAAATAGTTAGCAATGTCCAGGGGATTAGGGGGGATTACTTTTTTCACTCTTTTTCTGTTCTGCTCGGTCCCTCTGCTTAGTGGCATTCGGCTATTCACTCACTGCTGTTCGGGATCTTTAAGAATAGCCCGAACAGCAGTGAGTAGCCTGCCGGGGGTTCGGCTCAGCCGATCCAGATGTTGGATCGGCTGAGTCGAACTCCTTCTGCACTTCGGGTTGGCTGAACATGCTGAGGATGTTCGGCCGACCCGAAGCCACACGAAGCAAGCCGATATACGGCTAATTTTAGCCGATGTACGGCTGAAATTAGCCGTACCAGCCTGAAGTGAATAGCCGAACAGTGTTCAGCTCACTTCACTTCAGATCGGTCATTCACTCGTCTGCCCTCGTCAGCTTCGTGAATAGACCCCATAGTCTAGGAACGGGAAGAGAGCAACTTGTCTGAAGTTAGGATCAGATCACAGAAGCTGATATGCCAAACACATTCAGCCACCTATAAATACAGGGTGCTAAGATGGATGGTACCATTACATTTTCAAACAATGTTCTTTACCACACACCTCTGTTTTGCAAGGTAGAGATTTATCGAACAACCATCATGGTCAAGTTGAAACAAGCAACCTCTGGGGACTGCGCAAGGCCCCTTTGTCAAGGCAGAATGACAACATTATTTGTCAATCATGGTCAATTTGCCTTGACAAGGGGCTTGATATGATCCCAAAAGGGTTGCATATTTTAAGATGACCATCATGGTTTTATTGTGATCCGGTCACATTTATTCTTTCATGGTGTATACATTTTTTGGTGCACCTATAGAAACCGGGGACATAGAAGCAACATTATATGTATGTGTAATAATAAGAAAACTCGGTCTGCACTGAATGCATTGAAAATCAGTGTTTAATCAGTTGGACACGTTCTTGAATTGCAATTATGCATATTAGCAAACGTTCCTGTGCATTCTCTCACACAGCGGGCACATATCCTATTGTATGCTTGTAGTTAATCCCTCTGCATGTTTATTCTATTTAGTAAATCAGCCTCACCGAATATGAAGAAAAGAAAAAGGCAGGCGCAAAGGTTAAGATAGACTGTAGGCAAATACATTTTTCTTAGTTGACTCTGTACTACTGCTACTTACCGACACAGAAAAAAGGGTAAAAACATAAAAAAGGAATTATCACAAAAAAATAATCCTTCACCGCTGACGGAATATGCTAAGCTCTGTATCACATTTTATAAGAGCAATAGCACATTCGTTGTGTGAAAGCAATGTGTCCATATCAAAAGTCTCTGATGTCCATGACATTAAAGCAAGGTCCTCTGAAAGACATCTGCCTTGCACACTAAAGGCTTTGCGTCTATTCCCAGTTGCCTCTAAATCCCTCTCATCAGATTCTGTGCCTGTGCCTGACATCAAACATTAGCTCTGTCAGTTTAGCTACAGAGAGATTCAGCAATAAGAGAATATTTGCAAAAATAACTCAACTGTTTCTCCTTTCACACTTCAGCTCACTAGCTAATGCTTCTCCACAGGAGACACTAACTGTGGTTAAACATGTCAAATCGGCATCTGGGCTATGTGTTTGCAATTTCTTGAAGCATGACACAAGTTATTGAGTTGTTATACATTGCAGTATGTATTCATTAGCATAAACAGACTTTTAATTATTGGGTTTTAATGGCTTCTGTAATGAACTAAGATATAAAAAGTTTTTGTTTTCTGTTCAATTAAACTTTGCTGGATAATACTGTCAATATGTGTACCTTATAGTCTACGTGTACTTGTACAGCGAATACATACCTCTCAACATTCTTATATCGTATTATTTGACCAAAATATTTAAATATAATGCATATTTTGCTATTTAGATAGGAAAAAATAGATCAGCAATTATTTAATGGGGGAAAGGCATGCTGCATTGGTCAACATTAAAACATTAAAAAACTTTACAAATACATAACGAAAGTGTACTTGTCTCTCCCAACCACGTGTTTCTGGAGTAAGTTAGAACTAAATATAAATATTTAAATATATATACTGTATATATACTTATTATATTAACTCTAGTTCTTTTTTTAATTAAT
>NW_017307338.1:327744-328086 GCF_000935625.1 Nanorana parkeri
TCTTTTTTTAATTAATCCACTAACATGTAGGCGCAACACGGTGTTATCAGCAGCGGGTGTGTGCAAAGTGTAGCCAAACTCACATAAAAAAAACACATACCATAAAGCACTGTGGAAATTAGTTGATACATGGCACAAACAGTGGTGGAAATCTAAGTTTACTTTATGGGATATGTTTTTTTCTTTATTAACTCTTCTTTTCTCCTTTCTATATTTTCCCATTGAAATGCATTGCTACATTACTTTTAGCTATTTCAATTTGCAATAGCCAATAGTAAACTAGCATTGTACCCGCCCTCTGCTGCAGTTCTCCATCAGGCCCATCAGCAGAGGGCGGGTACA
>NW_017307338.1:328823-340963 GCF_000935625.1 Nanorana parkeri
CCGAACATGCTGAGCATGTTCGGCCGACCCGAAGCCATGTGAAGCAAGCCGATGTACGGCTGATTTCAGCCAATATGTACATTTATTTTTAAACTACAACTGAGTTGTACAATTAAAAAAGCTCACAAAGAGAGAATAATGATGTACTTCACTAAAACACCTTCAGGTTACAGGTGATGCTTTTTATGATCTTGTCAGTATCGTCCAGCAATGTATGGAATAGCCACTTTCTATCTGTAGTGATTTTCCCTCTTATCAAATATTATCAGAATATTGGGACTATGGTATCAACCCCATTCATATATTTCAAATAGAACCCCATTCAGTCAGGACACACTGGGAGACTGAAACAGTGACTGACACTGGGGAGGGGAGACATAGGGGTCTATTCACGAAGCTGCCGAAGGATCTGGCCGTAGCTTCGGCCGATCCTTTGGCTAGCTTTGGCCCCAGGACCCCTTCGGTTCGGTAGAACCGAAGGGGTGCTGTACGGGCTATTCACAATAGCCCGTACAGCTCCCAAAGTGAATAGACCCCTTTGTCATTCTTGCTTTGGGTACAAGAGAACCTTACACCAGTACTGGCCTAATGTCAACACAAATGACCTTAAGATCACTTTGTTAATGCAGAATATCGAAACACTGAGAGAATGGAACATGAATTTAAACTCATTTAAAGTAACATTAAACCCTCAGATTTTTTAAGATAAAACAATACTGTAATGTGCGCCTTACTGTAATCCATGGTTGTTTCCCTTCTCTTTGCTGCTCTTCCTTTTAAATCCGTATCTGTTCTCATGCTGGGCAGCACTTCTGTTTTGCAGCAGACTGCCTTGTCTCTCAAATGGATACATGGTGTCTGTGTGAAGCAAAGATACCGCGGTCCCTCTGGAAGCAAGGGGGGGCACCATGGAAATATCGTAAACGCTGATCTAGTTACTTCTTTGTTCTTATCTCATCGGGCTACGTAGGGAGATGGCCAAGACCCTTTCTCAAAAAAAATTGGAGGGTTTAATGTCACTTTAAACACTAAATATCTTGCATGGTGGCCTAGAGGGTAGACATTTTTTGTGCCATTTTGTGTTAAATTAAAGCATGAAATCATCTTAGCTTGACTTAGAGATCTTTTCTATTTTATACATATCAAAGCCTGTTTGATATTTCAAAAGACTCTGAAACCGTCCACACCTAACACCTAGGCCCAAATTAAGCAGTGAATTTTCCAGCTCAAATATAATTTCCTTCACTGATCTCCAAAGCAATAACTGTACATAAAAATACATATGAAATATAATTTCTGCCATTTGTATTTGTTTATATAAATGAATGGTAATGTATGAAGCGGACAAAATACACCTGATATAAACCATGTCAAACATAAATGAAACAGTGGACCATACTTAGTCTATCCAGGGCACAATCATTTACGTAATTACCATTACAGATCTCACTGCAGCTTACAGCATTATATCTCAGGGAAAGACGTACCGTATATACTCGAGTATAAGCCGCCCCGAATATAAGCCGAGGGTGGGAAATGAGGCAGCTACTGGTAGATAGATACCAATAAAATTACATTAATATTTATTTAAAAGAAAAATAACCTAGCTCTGTAAGTGGAAAAGGGGGTACAGGGCTACATATCATGTACTACGGATCATTTAACCCATTCATATTAGCAGAGGATAATTGTAAATCTATTGTTCAGTGCACTCTATATGTAGTATATACTGCTAATACAGTGCAGACAATACATTTACAATGATCCTCTGCTAACATGAATGGGTTAAATGATCCGTAGTACATGATATGTAGCCCTGTACCCCCTTTTCCACTTACAGAGCTAGGTTATTTTTCTTTTAAATAAATATTAATGTAATTTTATTGGTATCTATCTACCAGTAGCTGCCTCATTTCCCACCCTCGGCTTATATTCGGGTCAATACTTTTTCCCAGTTTTTTTTGGTAAAATTAGGTACCTCGGCTTATATTCGGGTCAATACTTTTTCCCAGTTTTTTTTGGTAAAATTAGGTACCTCGGCTTATATTCGGGTCAATACTTTTTCCCAGTTTTTTTTGGTAAAATTAGGTACCTCGGCTTATATTCGGGTCAATACTTTTTCCCAGTTTTTTTTGGTAAAATTAGGTACCTCGGCTTATATTCGGGTCAATACTTTTTCCCAGTTTTTTTTGGTAAAATTAGGTACCTCGGCTTATATTCGGGTCAATACTTTTTCCCAGTTTTTTTTGGTAAAATTAGGTACCTCGGCTTATATTCGGGTCAATACTTTTTCCCAGTTTTTTTTGGTAAAATTAGGTACCTCGGCTTATATTCGGGGCGGCTTATACTCGAGTATATACGGTAATCACATTGCCAGAAGCTTTCAACTAGAAGTCTTTATCAATGGAGAACAGCTAAGGTCTCAATTTATTCAATTTACATGTTTCGACAACCGAGGGGTAAGAAGCAAGAGTGAGAGGGTTGTGTGTGGAGCATAAATCACCAGGTTGACATGCCACGAAGGCCAACTTTACCCCAAAATTGTGTTTCAGTTTTAGGTGAATGTTTACTACCTGAATCACAGTTACCTTTCTCATATCTCATGTAGATTCCAACCCCCTCCAGAATTTGCAGTTTTGCCCAGCAAATAATGTAATGGATTCCTCAGAATAAAAATTAAATTACTAGATGCCCACCTGCAGGACATTCATACCTTTATTACAGCCTTCTGGGAAGGAGCAAAAAGACAGGCCACTACTGAGAAATGTAATGACCGGAGTCACTAAGAGATAAAGTATAAGGAAGTTGGTTGGTTAACCCCACAATATTATCAGGAGGTTGGAGGTTGATGCAAACTCAAGGCTGCAATAGCAGTCTTTAGTTTATTTAAGTTTGAAACAGGAATAAGGCAGGGATCATCTCCTGTTGCTGTCCAGTTCAATATGGCAAGTACGGATATTCATGAACATGTCTAGTTTTGAGTTCTTTTGGAATCAATGTCAGTTTGGCACTGGTTGCCAGTGTAGAAGGAGAGCAACAAATCTCTTTTTTCAGTCTCTATCTGCAGAACATAATGGAAACATTAGCAGTGTGTTTAAAAAAAGAGTCCTCCGGTGACCCAAAACTCAGTATATAGCAGGCTATTGCCTGCTGTATGCTGACAGAGCAGAGCCGCTCCACAGTTGGGACGAATCCCGGCACTAATGTTGTGATCCACCCTGCTGGCTGACTAACAGCAGGCTCTGCCTCTCCGGAGGCAGAGCCAGCTGTGCCCGCCCCCTTCCCCATACGTTCCTCCAGTCAGCGCTGGAGAAACGGAGAAGGGAGGGGGGAATCCTTGCATGGAGCAGTGACTGACAGTCACCGCTCTCTGCAGGGAGAGGATCGGAAACTCAGCGATAGCAGTATGTGTTCGCTGACTTTCCGATCAATAGAACCGACCAGTGACAGCTTCTTTGTCACAGGTCGGCTTGAATTATGGGGATGAGTGTTTTTTACTTTCCCTATAATTCACCTTTAATTCTGCAGTGCAATGTATAGTATTTGGAGCATTTTTCAA
Source organism: Nanorana parkeri (assembly GCF_000935625.1). Classification (NCBI taxonomy): domain Eukaryota; kingdom Metazoa; phylum Chordata; class Amphibia; order Anura; family Dicroglossidae; genus Nanorana; species Nanorana parkeri. The sequence continues at coordinate 332,383 of NW_017307338.1, forward strand.
GCTTTCATACTGATGATAAGCTGCCAAACACTACTGCTTGTTTGGCAACCTGCCATGTAGGTAGCAGTGATTTACTACTGGGAGCAGAAACGCTCAATGTGATGTGACCTTTCTTTTATTGCACATATCTAGGGGAAGGAGGAGGCAGGGTGCAGCCATACCATACTCAGCCATGCCACACTGCAAACCTGGAATGACTTACATTGATGTCAATCCAGGTTAATATGTCAGCAAAGTTCATGCAGTCACTGACAAGTTATACATAACGATATAAGTTTAAAGCAGCGAATGAGGACTTCCGGTTCCGGCGCCCAATGAGTTAGACGTGTGCAGCACTGCTCCGTCCCGCTATACTTCTCGAATCCATGACTCAATCACTGTAATTTAAACCACATGCACAAGGGAGATTCATCTGCAGTGAATGTTGGGTGAATGTCACATTCACTGCTTTATAAATCTACATTTTGGGTTATGTTTCTGTTTTTTCTCTGGATGCAATGCATACATCCCACGTTGCTACAGCAAAATAGTTTTACCCAGGGGTCAAAATTTCAAGTCCTGAGATACTAGCCAGGCCTTAAGAGTTACTCGCCACCAGTTGACCACCTAACCCCTACCCTCCTGCAGCCTTAACTCCGCCCCTAAACACACCCTCTTAAATAATCTTGTCAGTGAGACTGTTACATGTTTTATGTAGAATAAAGTTACAAGAATAAATATTAACAACTTTAACAATATTACCCCCCCACATACCTATGTTCTCATGCACGCTGTAATGTTGCTAGTGCCTTTGTTTTTATTATAACACTAAATAGTTGCAGTAGTAAAGGTTTCAAGTATAAGTCACTTATTTATAGTCTTGTGTACCTTTACATTTTAAATGTTTTGAGAAAATGCAACATTTTAAATTTACACAATTTTTTTTTTATTACAGTTTTTTGGTTATTTGATAGTTTATCTTCTAGATTATTGGGGGGTAGGATTGCACCACAACTGTGGAGTATTTCTACTGATAATATAGTTTTAATAAACATTTGAGCAACTTTCATGGGAGGTAAAAAATAAATAAAAAATAACAGTATCTTTAAATTGTATAGGTTCTGCATTTTCAGAAAAAATATTATTTGGGGGCATTTTCCACAACTTTAGAGTCTTTAATGTGCATGTGGAATAAGTAGAAGTTAATATGGCATCGGAGGGGCAAAATGAGACTGTGTCCAGAAGTAAAGGTGTTTAAGGCTTTCATTTAGCCAGTATTTAGTAGTAAAGAATATTTATTGCATGTAGATTGGGCCCTGCTCCAAGGCATGAATTTGGGTGTATGCTAGCTAGTCCATGTACATGCACAGCATGCTGAGCAGTGAGGTTCTGTATTCTTTGTGGCAGAGCTCCAGAGTATGCTGAGCAGAGAGGTGCTGTACCTTCAATGGCAGAGATGCACAGCATACTGAGAAGAGATTTGCTGTACTCTTCATGGCAGAGCTACACAACATACTGAGCAGAAAGGTGCTGAATTCTCCATGGCAGAGCTGCATAGGGACCTTACAGGGACATTGCAATAGGGATTGCTCATGCATTTCCTTGCTTGGTAATGTGATCTGATGTATCATGAATGAGTGCAAGGGACTTATGGGGAGGCATCACTGTGAGCTACACCGGCCTTGTAACTTTCCTGGCAACTCTACCAAGCAGGATACAGCAAATAATCTGCTTACTGGGCTATGCATTACTGTAAAATAATTTCAAGGCAGCGAAGTAGTGAGGTGCATGGAAAGGGTTGGGCATGGTAAAGAGGCCTAGCAAGAGGCCATGCAGTAAGGCTCCATTGCCACTTCACTAGTGAAACCACTTCACTACCAGGGAAGACGAACAGCGGCTGGATATGCACCTTGCGTTCTGACCCTTTTATGCCTGTTTTTATTCGTCCTTTGTGAGTACCTTTATACCATTTTTTATTCGTTTATTGAAAAGTTTTTATGCGATGGTGTCTTGTCTTGCAGTGCTGAGGTTGTTCTGAACCTGGTGAGAGCCGCCCCGTTATCACCCTGTACTCCTGAACATCATTGAATAATACTCTCTTGAACCAAAATCTGCTGGCGCGGTGTTTGATTCTGTCTGCTGTTTCAAGGCTCCATTGCCCCTGACCTTCATGTCATAAATACTGAAAGCAATGCTTGGCTAAAGTCTTCTTTAGTCTTCAGCAGTTTGGGGGTGTCTGGCAAGTGTTGAAATACTAACCAAGAACCTTCTTTTGATGTCCATGGGGCATAGTCATAGGTGGGCCCAGGTTAAAAAAAATAATTAACAGTCATTAGGACTTTACTTTACCAAATCATGTTATTATTTTTAGTGGTTAAATGGTTTGCCATGAACATAAAACTGCTGGGCCAGTTCTTCATGCTGACCTAAACTCTAGATGGTATTTAAAAAAAACATTACAAAGACTATAGGGGTCTATTCACTATGCTGCCGAGGGCAGCCGAGTGAATGACCGATCAGAAGTGAAGTGAGCCGAACACTGTTCGGCTATTCACTTCAGGCTGGTACGGCTGATTTCAGCCGTACATCGGCTGAAATCCGCCGTACATCGGCCTGCTTCGTGTGGCTTCGGCATGCTCAGCATGTTCGGCCGACCCGAAGTGCAGAAGGAGTTCGACTCAGCCGATCCAACATCTGGATCGGCTGAGCCGAACCTCCGGCAGGCTTCTCACTGCTGTTCCGGCTATTCTAAAAGATGCCGAACAGCAGTGAGTGAATAGCCGAATGCCGCCGAGCGGCATTTTGCTCGGCTGTTCTGCTCGGTCCCTCAGAGGTACCGAGCAGAACAGAAAAAGAGTTAAAAAAGTTAAAAAAAAGTAAATAGAAAATGATTGTGCGGAGCTAGCAGTGACAGCTAGCTCCGCCCAATAGTTTCCTATTGTCCGGCGGCTCTGCTGCTGTGAAAAAAAATAAATTAAAAAAAACTGAAGGGGTCCTGGGGCCGAAGCTAGCCGAAGCATCGGCCGAAGCTACGGCCAGATCCCTTGGCTGCTTCGTGAATAGACCACTTAGTTAGCAACCAGGGACGCTGATCTCTCTGAAAGTGGCCGGAGCCAGCCGTAAGATCACAGCTGGCTCCGCCCAGCTGTCAGAAGCAGGCTGTTGGCCGGCCGCTCGGCCAGCTTCGGCTTTCTGCACGGCTCAGCCGAGCCGATGCATATGCGATCGGCTCGACTGAGCCGCTCGGCCATGATCGGGAGCTGTACGGGCTATTGTGAATAGCCCGTACAGCACCCCCTCGGTTCTACTGAACCGAAGGGGTCCTGGGGCCGAAGCTAGCCGAAGAATCGGCCGAAGCTACGGCCAGATCCCTCGGCAGCTTCGTGAATAGACCCCTATAGTTCTTTTTTTAGGCATTTATAATGTGCATAATAATTGCAAAAAGTTGAATTCAGAAAAACACAAGTTTACATATTTCAGGATACTGAGATGCATCAAATTTTTATAACAATTAGCATAGCTACAATTTTATCTTTAACAAAGTGTTGGACATTTTGAAAACTGATGAATTAAAATGGATACAAAAACTTAAATAAAAATAAATTAATAATTGCAGTACAAATTTTTTTGACTGCAGGAAGTTGTACACCTTAGAACAGGTCATAGATAAAGTATGTTTTAGAAATATAGCAGAGCTATATTTGATCAATATGGGTGAGAACTTGCAAGAGAAGCTGCAGGCTGGTGGTAATTTTGTCTTCATTAGGCTCATACTGTATTTTGTATGTGCTTTCTCTTTTCTTATTCTGTTTTACTTTGTAGTACTAATTCCTTTTTAGATACATGAAAATTGTTTCTAATGCTAGCAGCTTACTTTTTTTTAGCTGATGTATATTTTCTACACTTACTGTATAAGTTGGTTGGGGACCATCCATATATGTAACTTTTGATGAGAATAGATCTTTGACAAAAGAGCTCTTGTCTGGTGAGCAGTGTTTTCCTATTATATGTTCTTTATAGTCTCTACCTTAGTAGACCCTGGGGGTTTATAGAAAACAAGCATTATGTGTCAATTTGTGAGTCAATTACTTGCCTAACAAATGTGGTTTCTTGCTGCTGCCTTTTTTTTTTTTTGTAAGAGCATGGGATTAAAATGTTTGCAGGTTCATTTCACCTGCTTTCATTAATAACAATGAAAAAAAATCTATGAGAAATACTGAAACGCAGGGGACTGAGGGCTGTGAGTGAAATCGGACCAGAAAGAAAACATGTTAAGTGAAAAGGAGCAATTTCCTGACTGGCTGATTAATTAAATTCCAAAACAGGGAGTGTTGGAAACTATTGGCCTTGGGGCAAACATAAATAAGTGGTCTACACTCTTCAGCAAGATATCTTGCTGAGCAATAAGCAGAGTACACATTTCCCTTGATGCATTTTATTAATTCAATCTTTTTAATGTACCTAAAGCGCTTCTTTTAATAACTTTACAAGTCTGCATGAATAAATTCCTGCCATGTCACTGTATACAGCAACAGTATGATCATTTGAAAAAGCTGTACCTTTTATGATTAACCACCTTAGGACCAGAGCAATTTTTTAATTTTTCACACACATGCTAAAATCTGAATTTTTGGTAGGGATGCGCCGGTACCATTTTTTTCGGTATTGAGTACCGATATTTTTTCCCTGGTACTCGCCGATACCAACTACCGATACTGGAAGTCCCATTAAAGGAAGTCAGGCGGCGTGTAATGACTCGCCACCTGGCTTCCTGATTAGCCGGGAAGCTAGGCGGTGTGTGTAAAGACTCACCACCCAGCTTCCAATTAGCATGGAAGCCGTGTCCACGCTCTCTTGTCACCAGGTGACAAGGAATCAAGGAGCCGTCTTTCTGGTGAATCAGGAAGCCTAGGGGGCGAGTAGTGACTCGCCGACCGGCTTCCTGATTGGCCAGCTTCTCCACCAATCAGGAAGCCAGACAGCGAGTCATTACACGGCGCCTGGCTTCCTGATTGGCCGGGAAGCCGGCTTTTACAGGTGTAGTAAGCCAGTGGTCTGAATACACCCCCTAAATACACCCAGCTCCCATGGATCAGATCCATAAGTTATCTACAAAATAAAGTATATATGCTGCATGGGATGGAAGCAAAATGTTGCTCAGATAAGATTTGCCGAAACAGTATTTTTATCTGCATTTCAATTTTGCTTTATCATACAATTACAGACATTACTACATCCAAAAAAGGGGGAAATGAAGGGAAAGGGAATGAAGAGACATTGGGGATGATTTACTAAAGGCAAATAGGCTGTTCACTTTACAAACGAATTTCTCTTAGCTTAGTGAATGAGGTGAACCGTAAATTTACACCACATTCACTAAGCTAAGAGAAAATTGCAAAGTAAACAGATTAGTTGCCTTTAGTAAATCAAGCCCATAGGTTAAAGGACTCTGAGGTCAGTCCCACATTGCAGACGGTTATGGAGGGTTAGGTATAAAATTATTACACCACATTTAGAAATAGGGCAGGCAAGTCACATTTTTGCAGACAGAGGCAAAGATATTTCCAATCCACCTCATCAAATCCCTTTTCTGCAGCTAAGGAGAGGTCCAGTGAAAGAAATTCAGTGCAACTGGAAAGGCTTATCAGATTCAACCTGCATCTAATGCAATCAATAGTTTTCTTCCTGGCATTAATCCAGTTTGATTGTTAACAACCAGTTTGGGGAGATTGGGGCTAAGTTGAAGGACCATTTTCCCAATAGTTTCAAGTTACTATTACTAAGGGGAACAGGCTTTTAGTTGGGATATTGCGTGGAGTACTTGTTAGGTTTAGAGATGACTTTTATTGATGCTTGCAGCATATCTGGCAGCCCATCTCTTATTGAGGCAAAAAGAAATGCCAGTTGGGGCGGTAATAATTGGGGATTTGAACCCATTGGAAACAGGGCTCTAGATAGCTTCAAAGTCTTGGTAGGGGAAACAACTGCTTTGGTGATTAAAAGCATTATTGACAGTAGCTATCTCAAATGGAGTAAATTTAGGCAGCGATGCAGCATTTTAAAATAAGTGAATGTCGGTGGCTGTGACCTTACTTTTGTTGGTGACTGCCCTGTTGTATAGGAACTTATATTTGTTTCTATTTTTTTTAGAATTTGAACTGGGTTGTTATAAGTGCCATTATTCTCCTGTAAGCAATGCAACCTGGACTCTACTCTTTTATAGTTACGTTCTGGCTTTTTAAATTTTTCCCAAAATATCAAAGTACCATTTCCATATGTGTAAACAGAAGAATATTGGGTTTAAGGCTTTCAGGTTTAGTCAGGTCAGTAAGCTGTTGATCTGAACTACTTTGCACAAGAATTTCTTGCAGTGCTTTTCAAGTAAAATAGTTTCATGTTTATCTTTTTTTTTAGGTTGACTAGAAATCTGTAGGCCTCTGATGACTGTTTTGTGTGCTACCTAAGAACAGGTTTCTTGTTGAGTTGAATGAAAGGTTTAAGTTTCTTAACCACTTGCTGACCGGGGTATTAAACCCCCTTCCTGCCCAGGAAATTTTTCAGTATTCAGCGCTGCAGTACTTAGACTGACATTTATTCTGTCATGCAACGCTGCACTGAAATTAATTTTATACCATGTTTTAGGGACACATAAAGCTTTATTCTAGCGGTATTTAATCACTGCTGGAGTTGTTATTTTTTACTATATAATAAAAAAGAACCCAAAATGTTTAAAAGAAAACTGTTTTCCCCAACTTTGTTATAAAACATTTATCAGCACCCACATTTTTAGTAAAATATAAAAGACAGTGTCATGTAGGGTAAGCTTTATATGTCAAGCTTTAAAATTGCGTGCACCTGTGAAATTTCAAAAAACTATCATGCCTAAAATTGTCCATAGGCGACGCTTTAAAAGCTTTTACTGCTCATCAATTTAGTGTTATCAGTGATTGATGGCCCTACAATTATTGCTCGCACTCTGACATTCACGGCGATATGTAACATGTGTGGCGTAATGGTTGTTTTCGCACGCAGGCGCACCCGACACGTATTTGCGTTTATAAGCGCGTGCACATGGGGGCAGGGGACTTTTTTGGGTGTCTGCTGATGAAGCAGATATCTGCTTCATCAGCTTCTTCTCTGGCTCTCAGCCAGAGAAATGACAGCTAAAGGCAGAAGTGATGTAATATACATCGCTTCCGCCTTTAGAGACAGAAGGAGGAGAGATCAGCGGTGGGGGAAATGCTGATCTCTCTTCTCAGTATGGGCAGTCGCTGTGCCAGTCCTGGGCTCGCAGGAGGCACAGCGGAGCCTGGGATAACCGGCAGCGACGGGGAAGGGAGGAGCACGGCACCACGGTGGCATGGTAATACAAGCGATATGCCGGGCGAACGCTTATATATAACAGCCCGTAGCGCTGTTTATATTCCCGGCGGGGTCCTGGCCCCAGGAACCTGGCAACCAAGAAGAAAATCACGTAAATGTACGTCCACCTGCCGGGAATGCTTTCGCTGTCCGCCCGTAATTTTACATCGACCCGTGCCTCTTCTGCCCCATGCCCGTGCCTCTGCTGCATTTAGAGACTAGGAGCCATACCCAGCCTATTGGATATGTTGAAATGCAATAGCAGGCTGGCTATTGCACCCGCCCACTGACTGCTCTCAATCAGCAGAGGAGGACCTGATGGAGAACTTTTTTTAAATTCTTTTTACAATACGTTTTCCAAAACTAGATCCCATATTCTAGATGTGGCCTTCTAATGTATTTATACTTAGGGAATACAATAGAAGTACCAATATCTACATTTTGCAGCTGCCTGTTAGCACTGAGTGGTGTTGCTGAGATTACTTTTTTTTTTAAAGAATTCCCGATACTTTTTCATTTCTCTTTTGCCCAACGGAATTCCCCTTCATTTATAGGATCAATGCTATTCCCATGGCTTTGATGCATAATCTTACCTTTTCAATATTACATTTAATTTGTTGACCATGTAGCCTTTCTGTCAAGATCTAGCCTGTTGAGCTTTAAAAATTCTACACCATTTTGCGTATTTAACAAAATTACTAACAGAGCTTCCTATTTAATCTAACAACTCACTAATAAATAGACTGAAAAGAACCAAGACTACCAACAATGCGTATGACTCACTACTGATAAGTTTATTCCATTTTGAATATGGTACATTTACAATTGCCCCTTGTCTCCTTTTAACAGATTCTTTAGCATAAAATAAACCTTATCTATTAGTTCTTGCAATATAAGCTTCTCTACCAGGATTTTATGATAAACATGAAAAACTGTTTCAGTAAAATCTAAATATATCACATCAATAGCATTTCCAATACTCATATTCAAACCTACGTTACAAAAACAGGATTTTGTTAGACTTAATTTATCTTTCATGAACACACACTGATTCTCTGTTAGATGTCCTACCTTATAACACTTTTAAATAACTATAGGTTCTAATTTGTTACATTTCCTAACTGCTGGCACAACATCTGCTTCTGCTGTAGGCATTCTTGTTGGGCTGTTCAGATAACAAAGTCTAGTAAAATAAGATATATTATTTTCATTGATTATTGAGGGGTTTTTTTTGGGGGGG
>NW_017307338.1:341079-350986 GCF_000935625.1 Nanorana parkeri
TTTTTGTTTTTTTGAGGGTTTTTTTGGGGGGGGGGGGGGGTCACAAGGCTGGAAACCATCTGGCTTGGGTGCCTTATATACATAATTTGTTTTTATATAGCCAAGACTTTTCCTCTGAAGGAGCCTTGGTCATCTCTCTTGTATCTCTCATCATATTATCTAGCACATCTTTTGCTTGTTCTTCTACAGTTATATTTCCCACTGGCTGTGAGAATACCTGAACAGTGACTGCATCTGATAGGATACAGGCGCTGTTCAGTCAACAATTTTCTACCCGATTAGATTTTCAAAGTTTGTCAAGTCAGGTAATGCCATCGGGTAATGCCGAATCGGCTGAAATTCAGGACATGTATGGCTATCTTACATAGGAACGTCACCCTTGTTATAAAAATTACAATACAGGTGAAACTCGAATAATTAGAATATCGTGCAAAAGTAATTGCAGTAAGTGCTGCAAAAGGGGCCCAAACCAAGTACTGAGTACATATGCATGCTTGTACTTTTCAGAGGTCCGATATTGTTCTATGTACAATCATTGTTTTACTGATTGCATGTAATAATCTACTTTTTTGAGGTTGTGGATTTGGGGTTCTTTCATGAGCTGTAAGCCATAATCATCACAATTATGACAATTCACGGCTTGAATTATCTTGCTTTGCATGTAATGAGTCTATCTCATATATTAGTTTCACCTTTTAAGTTGCATTAGTGAAATAAATGAACTTTGCACGATATTCTAATTATTCGAGTTTCACCTGTAAAGGCACCTTTAGAAATGTTTAGTAATGCCAATATACAAACATAAGGGTCTATTCACGAAGCAGCCTAAGGATCTACCCGTAGCTTCGGCCGATCCTTCGGCTAGCTTTGGTTGGGCTGAGCCGCGCTGAAAGCCGAAGCTGGCCGAGTGGCCGGCAGTTAGCCGGCCGACAGCCTGCTTCTGACAGCTGGGCGTGATCTTAAGGCTGGCTCCGGTCACTTGCAGAGAGATCAGCGTCCCTGCCTATGGCAGCTTAGTGAATAGACCCCATACTTATAGATAAATGCAAGCTTTTTTTTTCTTTGAATACCTTATTTTTCTTTTCTTCCCCAGTCTTTTTGCAGTGCCAATTTTCACTAAGGACAGGTGAATCTATCTCCATTTACTTCCTGGGAACTCTGGGTTTTCCTCTTGGAACATGTGACAAAGCGCATCATCAGGAAAAAATGCCTTTCCCCTGAGATTTTGCAAGATTGTGCAATTTACAGATGAGATTTCCCAGGAAGGCACTTGTGATGTAGCCTTCCCAGGATTCATCTGTGGGGCCAGGGCTACATCACCAGTGCCTCACTGAACCAAGAAATCGAAAACCAGTAATTATAAGTAAAAACTAAAAAATTTTGTATTTATAGTGAAAAAGGGTAAAGGTCTGCTTTAGGTGCTTCTCTGAATTATTTAAACTTTGCTTGCCTTTTGTTATCACTGTTTCCCATATGTTCAGATCTACATTTCTTATATGGTATCTGGATAGAAATGAGAAATATAGCAACATTTTCCCGATAGTTGGATCAGCTACCACTTTTGTAAGGTAATTGTCTTGTAATGTAGAAACACATCTATGTCTTTTACTAGAATCACATGCTTCATTGTCCCAGTTAATGTCTGGATAACATATATCACCGATAATAAGGATTGCATTTCTGCTTGCTGCCTTTTCAATTTGTAGCAGTACTTTAACTTCAGCAGGCTCTATTATGTGTGGTGGCTTAGAACAAACCCCAATAAGTATATTAAAATTATTATCTTCACCATGTATTTTTAGATACAGTGGGGTTGATTTACTAGAGGCAAATAGGCTGTTCACCCTGCAAGGAAATTTTCCCTTAGCTTAGTATATAAGGATAAACTCTGCTGACTTCCATCATCCAAACACATGCAAAAATATATTTTTATTATTATTGTTATTATTTCCTTGCACATGATTGGCTATTCTTTGTAAAGTGATTTTTCAAAACCTTTACAAAGCTAAGGTAACATTTTCTTTCCAAGTGAAAATTCCCTTGCAAAGTGAACAGCCTATTTGCCTTTAGTAAATCATCCCCTGTAATTTCACACTCCCTTAACAGATATCACCATTCACACTAGGTCTCAAGTTAGACTTTACTGACAGACACTTCTCATACTATTTCTTGTAAACACATTACAACTCCAAATTAATTATCTAATCACAACTATCATTCAACCACTTTCAATTATTCCCACTATTATAATCTTGTTTCAGCATCAGCAATTCTTGTTGGATAATTTTGTTTAAGATTTCTTAAATGTACTAGCAAATGTCTAATATGTTACTGCTACATTCAATTTTTTTTATTGTGATTGCTTTTATTACCTCTTTCCTGTTCCTGCTATCCATACCCTCATTATTAAATTTTTCTACCCCTGATACCCCTGAAAATAATAGTTGTTTTACACCGCCAAATACCATCTTACTTTAAAATCACCAACCTCATAACAATTTTTCCCCAGCAGCAGGAGCAATTGCACCCTTCCCATAAATTACATTGTACCCAGCACAGAACATTCAGGTGAGAAATTAAATAAGTTTTGTCTTTGTAACTACAACCATTCCCTCCTTCATCAACTTTTGAACCACATAATACAGTTACTACACTACTAATTACAGGTAAAAAACACAATCTTCAGAACTACCTTACCATTTCTAACCTGATGTACATTCATGAATCCCGGCCAATTAAATCACATCCTGGTCATTTATGCATTTTAATATTTTTTATAGAATGCATATACTGATATATTTGTGTAACAAATACAACTACTTCTATATAAAACCTGTTTCTGTTATACTGTAGCCCTGATGAAGATGTTCTGTGCGTATCCCCTGAAATGCGTTAGCTGTCAGCTCATAATAGATCCTTTTATTGTGACAAATGATCCCCAAGGCTTAGCAATCAATGGATATATTCAGAATCTACACTAAGCTTGAAATCTAGTTCTCGACTACCCCAATTCCAAACTTTTATTTGCTATGCCCTTTTTTTGAACTATGTCCTTGCTTTAAACTATGCAGTTAAACAGCTAAATTGAAGTTGTAGAGATAAATCGTAAACCTTGCTTTTGCTCAGCAAACCTTACTTGCAATTGCACACATTTATACCTGTTTCAGTGACACAGCCACCACAGATGCCAACAAAAGGAAATCATAATATATATTTCTATTGATTTACTGTATTTTTTCAGGCCAGCAAATAATATCTACTGTCTCTTTTTAGAAGATATTTTTTTAGGTCATTGTAAAGAATGTACATGTTATTCCCTTTGCATCTGTTCTGGTTTTCATATTAAAACTCAAGGTTTGTGTTACCCTACGCCAAACATTCCCACAGTGTGCATCAGTCAAACAAAACAATCTATTGCAGTAGGTAGCCCCACTGCAAGGGTTAATAAAATTTTCCCCGGAGTTCTTTAGGGTCCATGGGAGTGTAGCAAACCTCCTAGGATATAGCCATAGGAGGAAAAATCGAACCCAGACAGAACAGAAGGATAGTGCAAATGGTAGACAAACAGCCAAGGTACATCTATGTCTTATCGATCATACTTTCCTTCCCTTTTTGGGCTAAAAGGAAGAAGATCCTGGAGGGCTCCATTGTTGAAAGTAAAACATAAAAAAGCTAGACTGAAATTTGCTAATACAAGCCATAATGCTTCTGGGAAAATGTACTTTTTGGAGCTTTTTGGCAAGTCACATCAGCTCTAATCTCACAAATGAAAAATGGAGCTTATAAAAAAATAACACTGTACCTGCTATAAAACATGCAGGAGACTTGGTTATATTTTGGGGCTGCTTTGCTGAGTCTGGTACGGGAGTCTTGAATCAGTGCAGGGCACAATAAAGTTCTTAAAACTATCAAGGAATTCTGTAGCAAAACATACTGCCCAGTGTCGGAAAGCTCTGTCTCAGTCGCAGATAATAGACCCTCTAACAGGGTAATGACGTACAACACACAGCTAAAAGCACCCAAGAATGACTAAGAACATTGGACTATTCTGAAGTGACCTTCTATGAGCCCTGACCTTAATCCTATCGAACATTTATGGAAAGAGTTGAAACGTGCAGTCTGGAGATGGCACCCTTCAAACCTGAGACAACTGGAGCAGTTAGCTCAAGAAAAGAGAGGGAAACTACAAGCTGGTAGGTGCTGAAGTCTCATTGAGAGCTACAGAAATTGATTTATTGAAGTAATTGACTCTAAAGGCTGTGCAGCAAAATATTAGGTTAAGAGTCCCATCATTTATATAAAATATTCTGTTAAATTAAAAATGTAATACAAAGTCTATTTTTTTATTCAAATGTAATAAATTATGTATTCCAGTTACTTTAGTCAGTTTCAAGTTATTTCAGAGAAAATAAAAAGGTTTTTTTTGTGTTGGGTACCAACAAATGTGTACTTGTTTCTACATTCAACATTCTAAACCTAAAAACTGACTGTTGCAAATGAGAAGAATACATTTTCTGCCAAACTTTTTTCAAAGGAAGAATATATATATATATACAGTACTGTATCTGCATATTCGCAACTGTCATGGTGGGTTTTACTGCAGCCATGTACATCGAAGTAGTCCGTTGATGGTTTTGGAAGGTGCAGGGTTTGCAAGTCATTGCAAAAGGTGAGGCTTAGTAAGTACAGTTGTGATGCATAAAGGTTAATTTAAAGGCTAAGCTTCATCTGTAGACTGTGTTTTCTTTTTTTGAAATCTGTAGATAGGCTCTGAAGGTTGTTTAGGGATAGTAATGGGAGCAAGATACACAAAAAGCTGGAGAGTGTGGCTGTGGAATGAGTGTTCATCTTTCTCTCTCACAGCTTGTCTTTTGTGTAAATGAAGTGCATCTTCACAATTACATTCTTTAGAGCCAGGTCATCTCTCTTGTGGGTCAGAGCATGGTGGAGGTGGTCCATTTTCAGTTTGTTTAGTAGTAGATCTGCAAGGAGCTCCTGAAAGAAGGATAATATCACGCCTGTCAGGTCTACTACTGCTTGACAGGCCCCCAAAGCTCTGCTTAGCTCTCTGAACCCTATTCTCAGTGTTTTTCTGTGTCTCTCACAGTTCATTTGTATGGACCATGTGAACCTTAGTGGAATTATCCTGTCAGCTGGTCTATTTCTTTGATTTCAAGCAGTAGGTCAGTGGATAGCTTTTTTGGAAGCCATTATAATCTCTTCTCAGAATATTTTTCTGAATTAGTCCAGTAATGTACTGTCTGGCTGAGAAGGGAGGCCTGGCCTTGAAGGAGATTCCTGTAAGGCAAAAGAGCTCTGTAATTCGTCACCACAACAGTAATGGTGTCTGTCTTCGATGCCGTGGAGAATTACTTCACAAGGTTCTATTTCTAATTTGTTTTAGTATACTGGCTCAACATATCAGGATTCTCTGGTCTTCAGGGTGTTTGGAGGTGCTTAAGTCAGGCAGCAATGTAGTGGTGAGATGCTTGACAGGTTTTTGGTTCACCCAGGATGTGCAGAGCAGTATCAGAATTCAACCATTTCTGGCTGCTCTCTGCGTGTACCCGTTTTCTATTTATTTAGTGATGCTCTTTTACCAATTACCAATATCATGTCTTAACACGTAAAAAATCTGTGTCAGGAGTAATGCTCACATTCCAAAGTGCTGCACAACATACAGAGACTCTCCAGGGTTGTATTAAAGAATGAACCAAACTAAGGTAACTAGAGCACTGCGGTTTGTTTAAAAAAGGTAATTACTTTTTACAGATGTTTGTTTTTGTTTATAGACTTAATGGATATCGATGATCAACGATGATTACATGCGCCATGTTCCAGCGCTGGGTTTTTCCCTTTGTCTAAGGTGCTCGGCTTCCAGCCATTTGCAGGTGGCTAATACTGAGATAGAGCTAGCATACCTGTTGCTTAGGGTTTAATCAATGTGTTTCCTAAGTTTTCCTACTGTTACCTGCATTGCTAATTCGAGTGCTTTCATCTGCATTTTTAGTATGCTTCTGCATTCATCTCAAGAGACTCATTTGTACCTCCTGGAATCCTCTGCATTCCCAATGTACATCTGTCTTTATGCCAAGAGACTCCTTTATGCCTTCACTGTCTCCTCTGCACTCCCAGTGTACTCCTGTCTTTATCCAAAGAGATTCCCTTCATGCCATCCCTGGACACCTCAGGTGTTCTCAGTGTAGTATGGTGTTTATCCCTAGAGGTTCCCTGTGTGCCAGCACCTCTATGTGCTTTTCCCTCTTCCATTGTACATGCGTTCATTTGCACTGAATGATCCAAGAGAGCTGCAGTAACTTCCCTCAGTGAGTTTGCCTGTAATACTGCACCTGTATCCCCTATGTGTTTCCACTATTTAAGCCCCGTGTGCCCGCATTGCCTTTCCAGCCGGCTCCCTCTGTACGGCTGTCTGCTTTGTGAATCCTGTATAGCAGTGCTGCAACAGACTCTTCTCTATGAACCAGTGTATCCTGTACTACAGTGTTGTATTGTCTCCCCTCTTTGTATCAGTGGATCCTGTACCTCAGTGCTGTAAATTCTTCCTTCTTTGTCTTCCACTGAATCCTGAACTACAGTGCAGCAGCAGTTCCCCTTTTTCTATACCAGTGTATTTTAAACCTCTGTACTTTAATGGACCTCCTTCCCCCATGTGCCACTATACCCTGAACCTCTGTGAAGCTATTGTCTCACTGCGCATAAGTCAGCACATGCCTAGCACCTGTGTCTCCTATTACTGCCACCCATTTTCTTAGTGATCCTATATCCTCAGCAGTATTCTGTCAGTGGTGACTGACTGGGTATGCAAGGGGGCCGCAACCTGGGACCTGTCCTATAGCAAAGCCAATGCCCCCTTGTGGGAAGCTCCGGTAAATACCTGGTGCTCTTTAGACCCTCGCCTCTATCACACCCTTGTCAAACGTGCAGTCATCTGGAGCCCTACTTTCCCTGTCTCCTGAGCCTATAGTGTCACTTTGCTTTCTATCCATGCTTGTCTGTTCCTAAACCCCAGAGTCTACATTCCCAGTGAATACGGTCCACCAAACGTGATACTAAAAAGCGCTGTCCTTCTACATCCCTGACTTATATTGTCTTGCTTCTCTGCTGTACCATTTTACTTCTCCCCAAGATCTTCTTTTTGGCCCTGGTGTTTGCAGCTAGGCTGTAGCTAGCCTTAGCTTTGTTTATTAGCTAGGATTATTAGGTTGCCCCTAAGCCCAAGGACATTGTTTGCTTTTGCTTGCTTCCGGGGACTGTTCTCTGGTAGACAGTGTAAGAAGATAAAATGTGTTTGGTTATAAATATATATATATATATATTTTATTTTGCCCTGGCCAATCACTGAGGGGGTTTATGCTAGTGGGCTGGGGAAGAGAATAAATACCATATTTGCCGGCGTATAAAATGACTTTTTATACTTAAAAACATCCCCCGAAAATCGGGGGTCGTCTTATACGCCGGGTATACAAAACGTCCTTAATTTGTCAGCCCGCTGGATGTGCGGTAATACTGTATGTACGGTAGCTTTGGCTACATTCAGTATACCTCGCTGAGCCAATCACGGCGAGCGATGTACACAACCTCCGCCAATCCGAGCAGGCTTTGTATTCATTAATAGAATACATCGCGCTCCGTGATTGGCTCAGCTGTGTATACTGTATGTAGCCGAAGCTACCGTACATACAGTATTACCGCACATCCAGCGAGACAAACAAGTCAAATGGTGAAGCTCCTTCCTGGGGTGGCCACATACAAGGCTATGAGGGTTCAGTCTGTAGCATTGCAGAGGATTCTAGCTGAAGTCATCACTGCACAATATATGACTCTGGTATTACCGCACATCCAGCGGGCTGACAGATTAGTGGGTGTATTTAAACAAAATGGCCCATGTTGATGTTTTTAAATGGTGTTGAAGGGGGGTAGTCTTATACGACGAGTATAGCCAAAAAACCTATGTTTTAACTGGAAAAATTAGGGGGTTGTCTTATACGCCCAGTCGCCTTATACGCCGGCAAATACGGTATTTGGAGAGAACTTCTAGAAGCGTCCTTTGCCTCTTAGGCTTTGCCTGGAAAGGATGTGAGTACAGAGCGTCCTTCCCTCCCTTCCAAAAGGGGTCATTGCTACAGCCCCATTTCAGCTGGTAGAAAAATCAGTACAGTCAGATCACACTCACTGCAAGGAGCACCAGTATGAGTTTTGATTAGAGGCTCTATAGCAAATCTGAAAAGGGAACAAGCCAGGTATACAAGGAGGCACAAAGTGAAATTCAGGATTTTGTTTTGCCGTAAGGTCATTGTGTATTTGTATTTCTTTGAAGTAAAGTGCAAAATCTGCATTAACAGCTAATCATCTTACTACTTAATGTACTTCTTTGAATGAAGCAGTAATGAAGCATTAACTTACCAATGCGAATAGAGTGAGGACTGCCAGTGGACTCCATCAGCAACAACAAAAGAAGCACCAGAGGCGCAAGGACACGTAGCATTTTACACAAATCGTCATGAAACCCTCTGGTGATGTGGGCATTCCATAAATGTCTGCAGAAAAAGAAAAAGAAAGCATATTTGAAACAGTACTAGTATTTATGGCTATATTGAGAAGAGAGCAGATTAATTGTATATGTATTCACAGCAATAACAAGAAATAACACTCCCAAAGTCACCTGAAAGCAGTAGATTAAAAAGAAAATTAAATTGCAGAATGACTTATCAACATGCACAGCAAATATTTTTAAACTAACTGTGAAGCCCTCTTGAGTCTAATCGAAAATCATTATTTAATGAGAAAGATTGACAATATGTACAGTACATACATGCAGTCTATAAGGATATATTACCATCACCTCGTGATTTCACTTCTGAGCACACCCAAGTAGAAAACTGTTTTCAATGTATTTTTATCATGTTCAACATAATCTGAGGATAGACATCCATAATTCCCAATACATGGGACTAATGTGAAAGAGATGCAATATCTATAAAAATTTTAAACAATTTAGAGCTGAAATATTCCAAAAGTACTGTAACCACAATGAATAAAACAAACTATCTTACTTTGTCAATATATTCATAATATGCTAAATGCTTGTGAAGGGATCTCTATTTCATAAAGAAACTGAGTATTAAAATATTGTATTATTTACTATTTTTATGAATTTTGAAATTCCCAGTTCCCAGATGTTAACATACATTTTTATATTTTTTACTATAATTATATTTATCCCAGAACTGACAGTCTCTCCATTTTGTGCCTATATTAATTCAGGTATTTAAAGTATAGCAATTTTAAAGGTAATTTTCAATATTTTTTTTAAATGTTAAGGTTTCCAAAAAAAAGCACCAGGTGATCCTGCCATAAAGTACCTCGTTTAGGCACTTAGGTTTATAGTTTGACAATGTTCTATCCTGTCTCCCACTTGTGTGTTGTCACCCTGTTACATGGGCTTCTGGTAGAGACTACAAGTGGTAGTTTAACATACTCTATGCAGGCATGATCCACAGTTACCAACATGGATGTAAACTGTATTAAACATTTTCTGTAAAATTGTTAAAAAAATAAACACAAGTTTAATGTAAAAGTAAAATGTAAAAGTATGTAAAAAAAAAGTTATTACAAACTGACATATTTTATATATATATATATATATATATACACTATATTGCCAAAAGTATTGGGACACCTGCACCTTTACCTTTTACAAGCACATGAACTTTAATGGCATCCCAGTCTTAGTCCTTAAGGTTCAATATTGAGTTGGCTCACCCTTTGCGGCTATAACAGCTTCAACTCTTCTGGGAAGGCGTCCACAAGGTTTAGGAGTGTGTCTATGGGAATGTTTAACCATTCTTCCAGAAGAGCATTTGTGAGGTCAGGTAATGATGTTGGA
>NW_017307338.1:351013-367665 GCF_000935625.1 Nanorana parkeri
TATATATATATATAATAAATTGTTGTATGGAACAATGTATGAAATCTATAATTTTGCTCTATTGTCAAGCTTTTAGCCACGTGGTTTTGCACAGTAGTCCATTGATTTAAAATGCACCAATATTTGTTCTATTATTGAAATGTGAAAAAGGCCTTTGAGATAACCCAGCAAAATAGGCCACCTCTACCACCTTTAGAAAAATAACTTTCATTTACTTTAGAGAGAAACACTATGCTTATCCACATTTGAAAAAAAGAAAGCACTACTTTCCTTTCATAGAGGAAATTAAAGGTGTCATACTGGAGAAATAGAATAAAAGTGAAAATAAGCTATCTCTTAACAGCCATGTTTCAAATTGATATCTTCTTAGAGAAAGTGAAGCCCATTTCCTTGTCTACTCACCACTAGTGAACACATCTCTCATTAGATTGGCAAGCAATATAACCCTGTCCATGGGGATGCAGTTATTTTTAAGGCTCCAGTAGATGGCAAGATTGATCTAGAGTTAAAGTAGGTTTACACATCAGCAGGAGGAATGTGTAGGCCAGCAATTACCTTAACTGCAGTGACAAAGGCAATCTTCGTTTGGACAGTGAATATTGAAACTGCTATAAGAAATAATATCAACCCAGAACAAATACATCCAGCCTTTTAAGAGCTGGTTGAGGATTTCATAGGAGAAGTATCAATTGGCCCTGCCAGGCCATTACTCGGATTAAGGGTCTGGTGTGGAATTTTAGGGGGGCCCTAATGTTTTTTTCCCTATTTTTGGGTTTGGGGTATCCCTTAAAATTCCTACCAGAACTATGGGGTCTGGTATTAATTTGTAGGGGAACCCCATGCTTTTTTTCACATTGGGGTCCCCACTAACATTCCTAACAGACCTAAAGGGTCTGGTATGACTTGGGGGGGGGGGGGATCGGCTGTTTACTTCAGATGCTGTATGGGCTATTGTAAATAACGCGTATGGCAGGCCTTTGCCTAAAGGCTAAATTTCTTGGCTCTTTAGTGAATAACTCCCCTATGTCTTAGCATCCAGTTTGCCTCAGTCTGCTGATAACTTTATCAGCCACAATACTGGTGGTTATGTGAGTGTACTAGCATATCAAAGCCCTGGATCAGTGGCACAGTTAACATCATTCACAGAGCATTTGTATGCATTTTACATTTGAGCCTCTATAAAGAGTTAATTGTCACTTGCTCGAACAGAGTTACCATCAATGTCAGCCGGAAGGGTACAGAGCACACTTTTAAGAACCCAGAGAAAGTGGATGTTCAATACCAGGAGGTGTCCAGCGTATTGAAACACAAAGCTGCATCCTTAGAGTTCCCCTCACTATCCCCTTGTCTCCAAGGGAAGAATGTACTCCTTCAGATAGACAACAGGACAGCTGTACCATATATCTAGTGCTAAGGTGGAGTGAAGAGTTGAACTCTAATAAAGGAAGTATATCTATTCATGGTTTGGGCTCAGCAGAATATTCTAAACTGAAGGCAGCATATATCCCATGGGCTAAGAACCATCTTGGGGACCAGCTCATTCATTTCCTGTATGCGGGGGACTCCGGAGGTGAACCTGTCAGCAACACCTTGGCATTCAAAAGGTTCTCACTTCATAGTCCGTTATCCTTTAGTGGAGGAGGTGGATTTCCGGCACCACCCCAGGGACTTCAGGCTGAGCTAAAAATTCCGTCCAGTTAATCTAACTTGGTTCCTGCACAAACACAGTTTTAGTAATTTGAATTATACCATTATGGGGCAGAAGGCCATGGTTACTCTGTTAAAACCCTAGCAACAGAGAAACCAATTTGTTTCCCTCTGGTCCCAGACCTGTTATCACAGAGCCAGACTCTTGATCTGTGTACAGATAAGTTACAGTACATCTCATACATAGTTACATAGTATTTGAGGTTGAATAAAGACATTAGTCCATCAAGTCCAACCTATTAGGATCTCATTCTAGGAGTACCTGTACCCCTGTATATTACGGTCCCTTAAGAAATCGTCCAAAAGTTTCTTGAACAATTCCACATTATTTGCTGAAATCACCGCCTGTGGCAGTGAGTTCCAGACCCTAACTGATCTTACTGTGAAGAACCCCCTTCGCCACCTTAAAAATGAGGATCTCATGGTGTGGAAATAAAATTGAAAGGCTGCTAAGTCTAGGCCGCTCTCAAGTGGTGTTATCCAACCTTCTAAAAGCCAGAAAAAGTTTGAGTAACAGTAACTACTGCAAGATTGGGGAGGCAATTCTTGAAATTTTTGTCCAAGAGGTGCTGGGATGCCACTTGTTGAGATCCAGCTCATATCCTTGAGTTTCTATAGGCAGGCCATGATAAGGGGCTGGCATTAAGCTCACTGAAGGTACAGGTGTTAGCGCTGTCAGTGCTCACAAACTACAGATGGACTTCTCATCCTCTGGTTGTAAGCGTGATTTGACCATTGTTTTAGATTCCTTAATAAAGAGTCCCTTTCACCCTACCAGTGTTATATAATAGAAACAAAGTTAAAGCGATATTAAACTTTGCTTTTTTTTAAATATTCGCTATAAGGAGACCCACCTTTGCTTGAGGCTGTTGTTCTTTTTCGTTAAAAGTTTTAAATTCCTCGTTTTCAAGTGGTCCCCGCATCACTCTTCCCCCCGCCCCTGCATGGGTGCCACCATTGGCTGTCCATATACAGACACAGCCCTGTGACAGGCCACTCCCCTTCTCTCTGACTAACACTTTGATTGATGGCAGAAGGAGCCTATGGCTCCTCTGCAATCAGTATCCTCTCCCAGCAACCAGGAAGTACGGGGAACGGAGGATCACTTCTGGACCAGCGGCGGGGATGAGCGTCGCTGACAGGTAAGGGTTATGGGTAAAGCGTTGTAGTCTTTCCTGCCCTTCCCCCTCTTATGTGCTGGCCTTTAAGTGTAGTCCCCTCCTTTATGTTAATTTACCCATAACAACTATGCCACCAGGTTTATTTGGACTTGATTACATATAACCACTGTTACCATATGTATGTTTGCTTATGTTTTATACACTCCTGGTTAACCTACAGACCTTGTTTTGGATCCGCGTGCAGGTGTTCTTTTCTGTGTATATCATATGTTACTGGTATGTTTTGTGTTTTATAAACCTAAAAACCTTAATAGAAATTTCTTGAAAAAAACCCCACAATCTTGCCCCCACACACATGACACAAAAGTATGCGTCAGGTGCACCTACATATGAAGGCGACGATTATGCAACATATGTTAGAGTGAACGCAAGAATAACACATGTTAGAGTGAACATAATAATTCTAGGGCCATTATTCATGGTTAACTCTAAGCAGATGACCTGTAAGAATTTTGTGTTGCCTATGGAAAAGTTTGGGTACCAATGTTTTTTTTTACTGTTTCACAGGTGCATGCAATGGTATGGCTTGATATGTTTGGTATCTATCAAACACAACTGCAACTTTTTATATTTTACCAAAAGAATGATTATTATATTTGTCAGGACCGGCTGTGGACGCACGCTGTCAGAGCAAATAGTGATTAGTTGTTTCACCTTTAGCAGCCGCCGTTCCCATAAGGCAAACACGCCTACCAGTACTTAGATGCCCCCAGGACTTAAACTATTTGCTCTGATCAGGTGATGCCACAGACTAGCTGCCAGGAACAAGGAGAAGTACTGACTAATGTCAAGGTGCAAGACCAACAGAAAGCAAGATACAAGACAGGATCAGGAAACAAATACAAGACAGGAACTAATACAAGATAAGTACAGGGTACCAGAAACAAGACAGGTATAGGATTAAAGATCCAAGGCAAGACACAAGACTAGGTTTCAAGATCAAGGCAGGACTGGGATTCAGGATCAGGATACAGGCTTGTGTAGACAGAGCAAGACAAGACGAGGCTGGAACTATAACAAGCCCAGAGGCCTGGGCAGGTGGTGCTTAAATAGAGCACAACTAACCAACGACCAGGCTGTGAGGGGCGTCTAGCCCTCCTGCCCCACAACATAGTGAGCCAGCCGCAATGCGATGCAGTGCATTCTGGCCAGAATCGGGCCGGAACGCACTGTGTCTGGTCTGAACAAGGCCTTAGTATAAGAAAACATGCCTGCATTGCAGAGATGTACTGCGTCTGTTTATTATTTCTATTTTGCCCTGACATTTACTTTAAGTTGATTACAGCCTGCTCACTCACCATGGTTAGGGTTCATGAGCTACAAAGAGATTCCTGTCTCTTAGAGGCAGTGGGTGCCACACTAAAATTATTAGCAAAATTGTCTTTCTAGGAAAATGTTTATCATTATAAAATAGTATTACAAAATGCATAAATAACTTCATTTATTTTCATTCCATTATTTAAAACCTGAAGAACAAACAGTAATAGGTAAGGCAGACACTTTTGTTCTGCACATGACAAAAGAACTAAATGCTACTGAACCAATGTCAATAGCATTTAACTAGCATTTGCCATGTCGCAGTTTATTTTGGAGCAATTTATAGACTCCAAGTGACAGGACCAGGGTTATGTTCATTTACTAGCCGTGAACAAAGCCTCTTACTGGCACGAGACACTGTAATGAGACACAGCCTGCGGAGTCTTTTAAAAAAAGTTTAATCAACACACAGAATATTGGCAGAAACAATCTGTTACCTTGTAACAAATTCTAATTTTCAGAAAAATCCATAGAAACAGAGCTCCAAGTGAATGACATGCCATTTGTAAAAGATAACCCATTTTAAGCTTGGCATTAAGTTAATTCCATTTTTTCTAGCATATGTTTCTTACCTGACATCCGACTTGCTCTGTCGGGTTTAACCTCATCTAAGGGTACCCATACATTGTCTGTAGAATGCAAGCAATGCCCTAATTAGAGTATCACCAGTGATGACTTAA
Organism: Nanorana parkeri; assembly: GCF_000935625.1. NCBI lineage: Eukaryota > Metazoa > Chordata > Amphibia > Anura > Dicroglossidae > Nanorana > Nanorana parkeri. The sequence continues at coordinate 355,899 of NW_017307338.1, forward strand.
AATAAGCACACAATTTCTATATGTATGTGCTTTTCTTTTAGCTTCTTTTTTTTTATTACTGTATGTATAGGACGCTGTCAATTTAGAGATGTATGGGGATGCTGAAAAAGATTCCCACTGACCCATGTGATCTACCCATATAAAATGCTTTAAATATGTCAAACACTTAAATATTTAGAGCGTATCTTTACCTATATCTTTGAAATGACAACACAGACACCTTTAGAAATGTTTAGTAATGACAATCTACAAACAGATACTTATAGATAATTGCTGGCTTTTTATTCTTTGCAAATCTTATTTCTCTTTTCCTCCCCATTCTGCTCACAGTGGCTATTTTTACTAAGGGCGGATTACTATATCTCCCTTTACTTCCTGGAATTCTGGCACATGTGACTAGGACATGTGACCATGCACATCATCTCAGGGGAGAAAAATGCTGACCCTAAGATTTTGTGATCACAGATGAGATTTCCCAACAATGCACTGCTGAGGTACTCTTCCCAGGACGCAATGTTTGTTTACAGATTACATCACTAATGCCCAAGAAGACCAGGCAATGGAAAAACAGTATTTTTTTTCTCTTTCATATATTCTTGCCCATAGGGGGAGTTTTAAAGATAGATACTGCAATTGGGTGTTTTTTTCTAAGGTTTTGTTGTATGATATTTGAAAGGATCTTTTGCTGTAATAAAAAAAAAATCATTAAAAAAACAAAACAGGTTACATATAGGTGAAAAAACGAAAAAACATTATCCCTCCCTCTTTTAGCACTTCCTATGAGTGCATAAATATCCCCAAGAAGCTATGCAAAGTAAACATACAAAATATGTCACTCCCTCCCACTTGAAAAATGCCGCCAGAGCAGTTACAAGTGAGTCACTACCTAGAGAAGATACGTGTAAATAAACTGGGGTTCCAAGATCTGACCTCCTGGTCTGCTGAGCACGTAAAACAACTAATGGAGCCAAACAATGCAGTGCCCTAAACTTGAGCAAAAAGGATGCTCACTGTGGTGTAACAGGTGACATTCTGTTTGTGTACTACAAATCTCCAGTGTCTTTTCTCCTGATTCTTTTCCTTTTGCTTTGACCTGTGCCAGCTGCTTTAAAATTACAGAATTACAGAACCGTGGGCAGTTCCCAGCTGATACATGGCTTGAAGCTTATAACTTCCAGTAATTGATCATGCTTAATGGGAAAAACTCAGCAAGCGTGGTATAGTTTATCAGCAACACAGTGGGGATTTCATTGGAGTTAACTTGCAGGAGCAATAGTCACACATTCAGTGCTCACTGAGATGTGGCCAGTTTCTATACTGTTAACCTAAAATTGTACTTTGCCTTACTTGGAACTATAGTAAAACCCATCATTAGGATAACATGTATAATGTAATTTACCCCATTTTTGTTTGATAGTAAATATAGAAGTTCAATAACATTTTTAATTAGTGTCCAAAACGATAGGACAAACATTACCCTTTTATGACCAGAGGTCATTGACGCCTAAATGCCCAGGCCAAATTTAGCAGCATCAGGTCACTTTACTAATACTCTGTGACTAATTTGCATACCTAATGTTTGTATATTTTTAAAATACATATAAAGCTTTTATTTTTTAGCTGGTACAAAAAAAATCTGCTCTGTTTTTGTTATATTATACTGGCAAATGCACAAAAATACACACACATATATTGTGACGGTACGTGACAACATGACTGGTCCCACAATAGTTTTTTGTACCAAATTAAGAAAACTTAACTTCAACAAAAACAAAAACGAAGACCTGTTTACTTCAACAAATGCATCAAAATCCATACAGTGGGTTTTTCCTCACCCATAACAACTCAGTCAGATAGGTGAATCCTCTGCTCTAATACAAAAAAACACTCCATCCACAGAGTTTTGAAAAGTCCTTAGCACAGCCGCTTCCTTCTAAAATTAGCTAGGTGGACTTGTGGACCTGGGTGGCCAGGCTGCAAAACCACCCAATCTCTTAAATCATTCTGAACTCCAGGCCCAACAGAGGAATATGTGTTCTGGGCAACAAATATATCACATTCATCACTTTGTCATTTTAGCCCCGGCAGCCCTGTTGCCTGTTTTGATTTGAAGAACCCATTAGGGTGCACCCTGTTAGTAAAAAATTTACACAAGCTTATTTAGTGGCTCAGATAAGCAGATGTTTTGTTTATTTTATGCCATGGACTTGCTGTACAAAGCCCTCCTACATTTAACCGTGTTTGTTTGCTGCCTTGCTGAAAAAAAGTGTAGGACAAACCTGCCTGAAAAGTTCCTAGGTTTCCCTGTCTCATGCATGGTATATACTGTGTACAGTAATACCTTGGTGTACAAGTAGCTTGGCTTGCGAGTGTTCCACTAGACGAGCAAACATTTCTGAAAAATTTTGCCTTGATATACGAGCAATGTCTTGCATTATGAGCAGTACGTGACATCGATCACAGGGATTGTGGGTGATCATTTCAGTCAACTGTAGTCAACATCAGTGCGAGTGTATACAATGGCCCCCATTCAGGAAAAGGCTGAAAAGAAAGGCGGTAAGAAGAAGGAGATGATTATGGTGGCAGTTAAGAAGGAAATCATTGAGAAGTACGAACGAGGTATACGAGTGACCGAAATGGCATGATTTTAGAAGAAGTCTACGTCGACCATTTGCACAATATTAAAGAAGAAATAGATGCAGCAAAAGGAGTCACAAGAATATCAAAGCAACGGCCACGTGCTCTGGTAAATGTAGAAAAGTTGCTTCTGGTTTGGTTAAACGAGAAGTCTGGAAATCCGATGGACGTGTCTGGATTTGGCGGTTGCCAGGTACTTGGCTGCATTGTGCCAAGCGTAAAATTTGGTGAAGGGGGGATTATGGTGTGGGATTGTTTTTCAGTGGTTGGGCTTGGCCCCTTAGTTCCAGTGAAGGGAACTCTTATGGCATCAGCATACCAAGACATTTTGGACAATTTCATGCTCCCAACTTTTGCTCCCAACTTTTTGGGAACAGTTTGGGGATGGCCCCTTCCTGTTCCAACATGGCTGCGCGCCAGTGCACAAAGCAAGGTCCATAGAGACATGGATGAGCGAGTTTGGGGTGGAGGAACTTGACTGGCCTGACCTCAACCGGATAGAAGACCTTTGGGATGAATTAGACCGGAGACTGCGAGCCAGGCCTTCCTGTCCAACCTGACCTCACAAATGCGCGTCTGAAAGAATGGTCAAACATTCCCATAGACACACTCCAAAACCGTGTGGACGCCTTCCCAGAAGAGTTGAACTTGTTATAGCTGCAACCCTATATTATACCAGCCAGATTCTCAGTGTTTGGTGGCATATTTAAAAACTGGGGCTTTATCATTACACCATCTATTTATCTCTTAAATGTTCTTCTTTCTGTGCTCCTGCTTACATTCCACCCTTCTCCTTTTGAATTTACAATATGCAATTACCTACTACAGTGTGTTGTCACAATGCTCTGGTATCCATGCTGGATTTTCCCTTGTCTCCAGCCTCCATGTCTGATTTTTCCCTCTGTTCCAGGGGCTTAGCTGTCAGCCTATGGTGATTCACAGGACTGCAGCCAATCTTTGTACTTCTCACTTGTTGCTCTGGGCTTGGTCAATTAGTTTGTTCTCTCCTGTCATACCCTCCATGATTCCTAGTTTCTTTGTGTTTTCCTGGATCCCCCTGCTTCCTGGTTTTCTTGCGTTCCCCCTGTGGATTCCCTGTGTGCCCTCTTCTCTCCTTTGCTGTTCCTTGTCCTCACTTTCTCTTAAAGGGTCTGGTATGACTTCTGGGAGGAACATCATGCATTTTTCTTTACTTGGGGGGGTCCCTCCTAACATTTCTACTAGACCTATAGGGTCTGGTATGATTTGGGAGGGGGACCCCACGCTGTTTTTTTTTTTTTTTTATACAACTATCATATAAAATGGTCTGCTTCAGCAGACCGTTTTCCCCACTTCGGCTGTGCGTTCGGTTCAGCTGTGTGCTTCGGTTGCTGTACGGGCTATAGTGAATAGCCCGTACAGCAGCCCTGCAGTTCGGCTGAACCGAAGAATTCATGCAGCCAAAGTGAGCCGAGGGATTAGCAAAATGTTCGGATTAATCCGTCGGGAGCTTAGTGAATAACCTCCAATATGTTACTCCAATGAAAGGCAGTGGGACTCCATCTTAGATTTACAGCCATTTGTGCTGCAAAGGTCTCTGGCGTCTATAATATTTTATTGTGTTGTGTTTTCTGTGCTTGGTATTGAGAGACAGTCAAGGCACAGGAGGCATGCCTAAAAATCTGAATATTCAATATCTAACAGAAGTAGGATGGTTTCTGTCATACCTCTAGCTAACAATTACAACAAACATTATATACATGAATCTGTTATGGTACAGCTTAGTGTTCACTGCAAAAAGTTAAAACAAACACATATACTGTAAAAGAAAATTATAAAAATTAGAGCTGCAACAACTCATTGATCAACGATTCTCATTATCGATTAGTTGATTGTTCAATTAGTTGTTTCATGGGCTCTGTGTTCCCTCAGATCTCCACTGCTCCCAGCGGGGATGGGGTGGACACAGACCCCTGCAGCCATTGCTCAGCGGTGAGGAGAGCTCCAAAACCCACTCACCCACCCCTGCTGCTGCTGCTCTACTATGCTATTCCCCGCTGGGACCCCTGCATGCTGTGGTCTGTGTCTGCAGCCAGCACCCAGTGGGGAGGAGAACAGGATAGTAGATCATGCACATCTCTTGAGCTGCACAAGCAGGTACACCAGTCTGTTTATTTTGATAGTTGAAACACGGTTACCTTTCATGATTGTTTATGTTTATTATTTGAATTATATGGCTGGAATGTGACGTCATACTAACGTCATAGGAAGTTGGGGGCAGATCTCTGTTTTTCATTGGGTCATTAGGTTAATTGTATGTCTATATATTGTATGTGTATTACTGCACCTGTGTCACACTGTGTCTGATGAAGGAGACCCTGCTTGGCCCCAAAACGTTGTGCTTCAATGTGACAATATGCGTCAATAAAGGATGAACACTTGACCAAATTGTTTGGTGTGCTGGTGACATTCTGTTTTATAGCAGGGAGGAGAGACCGCTGTGCCTCTGCATTCCCCCTTTGCAGTCCTGGTGCCTCCGCTGTTCTTCTCCATGTCCCTGCTGCTCCCCGGTGTTTTTCCGCTGGTCATCCCCGCTGCTCCTACACCTGTGCCCTCTGCTTCTCCCTGAGTCCCTGGTGCTCCTCCCCATGTCCCTGCTGCTCATTCCTGTGTCCCTGCTGCTCGTTCCCACTTATGGCTCGCTCCCATCCATTGGCAGGGAACAATAGCCAGCGTGATATTGACTATTTTAAATTGCAGTAGCCAATAGCAGACTGGCTATTGCACCTTCCCACTGGCTGCTGTCAATCAGCAGAGGAGGACCTGAAGGAGAACTTTCTCCTTCAGTTCCCTCCTCTGCTGATTGACAACAGGCAGTGGGTGGGTGCAAAAGCCAGCCTGCTATTGGCTATTGCAATTTAAAATAGCCAATAGCAGGCTAGCTATTGTTCCCAGCCATTTTTTATTTTTTTTATCTGATTAATCGGAAAAAAAATCGGCCAACTGATTAATTATGAAAAAAATCGTTAGTTGCAGCTCTAATAGAAATACTGACTGTAGCTTGCCTTTAATGCATAAATGTTTTAGATGCTTGAAAAATCTGCATTTGGCTTTGTTGCCTGTAATGTTGAAGTCAGACATACACATATCTTTTATATATAACAGCAATGATACATTTAAAAAACAAAACAGTATTTTTTGTCTGTGGAGAGAACCGCATATGAACAAAGTGTGGTTAAATGTAAAAAATACTTTTTAAAACTGCAGTTTGGGAATACAGCTTTCCTACAAACAGCAAATGTAGAATTCTAGCATCACATGATCTGAACTGTTCTCATAATCTTTTAACTTGTGAATTGAGTTTCTTCCAAAATACTCTAGGGGTTGTCTGCTCCCAGAAACGATTTATCTCTTACAGAGGCTCAGTTACAGTATTGCTAATGTTATTATCACTGGGTATAACAAGTTAATAGCCATGCCTGGCACCATGAAATCCTAATGTTGCATCATATCTGCGGGCAATGAATTTAGCTACTAAGTAGCTGTTGTCTACAACAAGTAAAACACAAACTAGTCTTTGTGCAACAGTGGGAAACTGGATTAGTTGTTTTTTACACAGTAATTTGGCTCCCTGGCGTTTTGGGCACAGAGGCTTTGGTGCACTGTATGCTGATTTTACAGCATAATTTCAGTGTTACTGGTGTGATTATACAATGACTGTCTTTTTTCTCTTTGGTTAAATCAGTTCTTATTAATTTAATAAACATACAAAAAGATTCACATATCAATTTACAACACTCTATACAATGTCAGGTCATACTTAAGGAGAAGGGCAATTTCCAGAAATCAGTATTAAGGTCAACACATCTTCATAAGCTCTGCTCTATCTCATTACAACATCCATAGGCGGTATACGATATTAACATCCAAAATATATAGAAACCCAATCATAAACCTCACTGAGTATACCCACTCACCTCACCTCAAATTATTTACAATGACTACAGCCTGTCTCATCCATCCTCCCATATACCGTATCTAATATCCTGGCATCAGCCCATCATTTACTCACCCCAACTCCAGTAGACAAAAGACTAATAGACCATGGGAAAAAACCTCCCAGGCAGGCAAAGAAACAGACACCTAGATCGGGCGTATATGTCCAAGCCCTTCCTTCAGAGCACTATGACCCATACTTATTTTTTGTTTATCTAGATATGTTCAATATCTAGATATTGATATTTCTATTGGTTCTCCCCAAGAATTATATCCAGGTGCTTCATGTATCTATAAATATCAGATATCTATACTTCCATCTAGCTGATTTTTCTTCCATCCACATGAGATAACCAACTTCAGCCATCCAGTCTTCAACCTGGGGTACCACAATTGTCTAGGTATAAGAGTGCGGCTGACAGAGTGAAAATCTCAGCAGGCCTCGTTTTCCTCCATCAAAAAGGCCTGAGATCATTGACAGTAAGGCAATTTATACAAAGACTGTCATGACAATCCTTTTTCCCGTGATAATTATTAGGTTAAATCTGAACTTGGGGCAGATACTGAATATAAAACACAAAGAATGCAGCTATGTAATTATTAATATATCATTAAATTTATTTTTTAAATGCAAGTAGTTTAAGTACCTGAATCTGACTCTGTATCAGCCTCTTGCAGTCCTGTAGACTATGCAGAACAAAGTACTGCGAGGGTAATCTCTGTATTGAAGGTAGTTATTGCAGCAAAAACTGTTTTTGTTATTTTATCTTTTAATTGATTACTAATTTTTTTTTGGGCTGGAGTCCTGCTTTAAAGGTAGTCATACATTGGCCCCCCCTTTTCCTGTTCGAAGTCAATTTTTCAGTCGACTTTTGGTGAAGGAGGAGGTCCAAAAATTCTGGGCTGAACAGCGACTGCAACAGCAATGACAATCAGCTGAAGTCACTGTTCAGATATCAGATACAATAGCCAGGCCCTCTACAGTGCTGAACAGCCTAAGGACTCATGCACACAGACATATTGCAGAGCAAATACAGGTGTATTTTCATACAGCGTAAAATATGGCTGAATTTGAGATGCCCGGGAGTCACAGCTGCTGCAGTTAGACAACTGTTTGGACAGAAAACCCTGTACTTTGGTGTATGCTGGCAACTCCTGCAACCAGCGTTTGCAAATGCATGGGGTAAGTTTCTCAACACGGAAGTTTTGTGTTCGGAAACTTACCCCTGTGTGCTTGCAAACTAAGATTGTGCGGGGTTTTCTGTGCATACATTGTTATGGAAAGAAAACCACAGCAGCTGTGGCTCCCACTGCCCTGCATATTCAGACGTATTTTATCCTGTAAGAAAATTTGCCTATATCTGCTCTGCAATACACCTGTGTGCATGAGCCCTAAGACTTAGGGGTCTATTCACAAAGCTGCCGAAGGATCTGGCCGTAGCTTCGGCTAGCTTCGGCACCAGGACCCCTTCGGTTCAGGAGAACCGAATAGCTTTATGAGGTTATGTTAAGGGACAGCTTTATTCTCCTGAATCATTGTATAACTGCAAGATTGGTTGCTTTGACAGAGCTGGGATAAAGCTTTAAGAAGAACCAGAAGAGACTTGTGAAGAAAAAAGAACCAGAAGAGACATTAAATAGTTGTATGGTTTTATGCTATGCACACTTCTTTTATCTGTTATAACGAATATAACTTCTGTGAAGGGTACTGGGCAGCGAGGGGATCCTGGAAAAGGGCACCATGGAGCATTTCATAAATGCATATTAGACCAGACTTCATGATAAGTGGTCAAAATAAGATCTGGTGAGTGACCATTCCTAAGGGGGAACACCAATGGTGATTCACACTAGGGATTCTTTTTTTTTTTTGAGCACAGAAGATTCTACTTTTTCTTGGAATTATACATACATATATCTTTTTTTTAATTTTCACATTCGTGTATGTGTTTGGCCACGATGAAGCACAAATTTTGCAGAAGAATTTATAGACTGTGATGATGGTTTACACATGGATTGAGCAAATGCTTTTAAATGCACTGGTTTAACATTTTCGTATTTGGTTTGTAGGTTTATTATGTGTTATATTGTGAGAAAGATATAGGTGTGGTAAGTTCTTTAGACATTAATAGGTGGACAACATTGGCCAAGTGTATGTTATTGATTCCATTCAATGCAGTGCATATTTATAAACATATATACATGTAGATGTACACACATACATATTAATCATATATTATTTTTATAGATACTGTAATATAATCAGCACAGCAGCTTAGCTGATATAGTACTCAATCAGAGGATTTATTTGTGTTTTACATTTGCTTTTATTTCTTTTCTATTGAAAAAACATGCATAAACTTCTTACTTACCCCCAAAATCACCTCCAATGTGGAAGGAGCTGAAACTGTTAAGCTCACATCTAGCACCAAATCATTCTCCACCCTATGTCACAAAGTCTCCAGGGAGAACACCACTTTAACGCTGCAATTTCAGCTACTGTAAGAGAAATTGTAAAACAAGTCTTAGCCCAAAATCTAGCAAATTAAATATTACTTATGCAAAACCATATAAATACAAAGTGAACTATGTAATTAATTAAAATAGCATTTTTGTTATAAATAGCCCCCTAGACCCATGTGTTAAATACAGTATGTGTAGGAATGGATATTGCCAGACATTGTTCCAATGCTCATAAGCTAGCGTTAAGATGCCCTTGGTCCAATTTTGTTTGCAATTTTGCAGCTTACCCATAGATGAAGTGATCAACAACTTAAAAATTGTTTTATTTTTGAGATTTCACAGTTTGAGCTTAGCAGCTGAGATGAAATGTGCATTGCACAAGTGTCACAGTTCAACACATTGCAAAAAGTATTAATAGGAAAGCTGAATTTAGTTTTCTGTGTATTAAGTCCTTAGTCCATTTGTTTAATATACTGTATATTAGTGAAACTAAAATACTTATCTTGGAAGTCCAGATAACTTGGTCTTATATGAAGCTGATGAAAAGGAGTGATAGATTCTTAGTCAATTGTATAAGGTGAGCATTCGGATATCTGCTTATAAAGCCATTTATCTAACACAGTTCATTCCTTAACTGTTCTCTTGGGAAGTGAGGTCAATATCTAAAAGTGAAAGCCAGTAATAATGTAAGCACTGGAAGAGATCTTTTCCTTTTTTAGAACATAAGCCTTTACAAAACCCAAGAAGAGATTATGTTCTTTTAAAGGAAATAGGACTGTATGAATTTTGGAGACAGGACATTTTGAAATATTTTATTTCATCAAGCTGATCCCGTTATTTTAACGCATAGTCTATATGTTAAAGTGGTTCTAAACCCTCCGGTTTTTTTTGGGCTTATATCTACTGCTAGCAAGCAGTAGATATAGGCAAGAAGTGTAAAAAAAAAAACCGCTTGAAATCATTTTAAACTTACCTCGTTATCGCTGCTCGCTCCCGCGCCGAGAATCAGGAACTGCTCGTACGGCCGCAAAGGATCTTGGGGCGGGCGCATGCGCAGTTCCGATTCTCGGCCAGGAGACGAGCAGAGACGCAAGGTAAGTCTATGGACGCGTGCACCCGCATGCAGACACCGCTGGATCGGAGTGACGGCGCACCGCTGGAGGGACACATGAAAACATGGGGAAAGAAGAGGAAGACCAGAATAAGAGACATCATTTAAGGTAAGTGCTAACATTTATATGGGGGGGAGGGAAAACATGTTTTGCCTTTAATATCACTTTAAGTAAAGTGGAGAAAAAAAGAATAATACAAAAGGGGGAGGGGGAAGAGAGTGAAAACAGGAATTTCCAGATTGTGGTGCACAAAGCAAAAAGGCTGTTCATTTTGCAAGGGAATAGCCCTTAGCTTTGTGAATGAGGTGAAAATTCATGGTTATTCCAAAAACGTAGAACCTACATATTGCGATTCCCAAAATAAAGGTGATTGTGATTACAAACCAATAGCCCACTATTTACGAGTATCAATCTACTAACCAGTCAATGGGAATGCAAAAGCAGCTCTACGCCGATTAATAAGTAGCTCTAGGTAGCTTAGAAGGAGGTCGAATGAAAGTCAAATGGAGGTCAAATGCTGGTAAAACAGACCTGTCAGTCAAATGTGAATGTTCTCAGAAGTATCTCAAACTGATGTCAAATGCAAGCAGAATGCATCTGAAATCAAGCTGCATTTGTCTAGTCATGGTGAGAGGAGCTCCAGGTGGGATCCTAATTTAGCTGGCCAGCGACTGCCAGAGGATCCCGACACGCACGGCACCTCTGGCACTCTGGCAGTCGCCGGGGGCGCAAAAATTCAAGTTTGACTGACTGTGTAGGCAAAAATCCTAGCACCGGCCCTGCCAGGGAAACTGATCTCCAGACAGCAAACTCTCCCGGGCGCTCCGGGAGTCTCCCACTCCCGGCCGCCCAGGAGAGAAACACTGCTTTTTCTTCTTTATTCTGACACGGAGCCGTGTCACAATAGAAAAAAAATAAATACTTTTTGCCCATAGGAATGCATTGCTAGATTCCTATTGGCTATTTCAATTTGCAATAGCCACTAGTAAACTAGCATTGCACCCGCCCTCTGCTGCAGTTCTCCATCAGGTCCATCAGCAGAGGGCAGGTACAATGCTAGTTTATTATTGGCTATTGCAAATTGAAATAGCCAATAGGAATCTAGCAATGCATTCCTATGGGCAAGCATTTTCTTTCTATTCTGACACAGCTCCATGTCAGAATAAAGAAAAAAAAAGAAAAAGCAGTGTTTCTCTCCTGGGCGACCGGGAGCGGGAGACTCCCAGAGCACCAAGGAGAGTTTTTTCTTTTCTTTTACGGCAGCAGAACCGCCGGCCAATAGAAAACTGTTGGGCGGAGCTAGCTGTCTTTGCTAGCTCCGCACAATCGTTTTCTATTTATTTGTTTGTACTTTTTTAACTATTTTCCTGTTCTGCTCGGTCCCGCTGACGGACCGAGCAGAACAGCCGAGCCGAGCCAAGCTCAGTGGCATTCGGCTATTCACTCACTGCTATTCGGCATCTATAAGAATAGATCGAACAGCAGCGAGTAGCCTGCCGGAGGTTCGGCTTAGCCGATCCAGATGTTGGATCGGCTGAGTCGAACTCCTCCTGCACTTCGGGTCGGCCGAACATGCTGAACAT
>NW_017307338.1:368371-418310 GCF_000935625.1 Nanorana parkeri
GGCCGAACATGCTGAACATGTTCGGCCGACCCGAAGCCACGTGAAGCCACCCGATGTAAGGCTGATTTCAGCCGTTATACGGCTGAAAACAGCCATACCAGCCTGAAGTGAATAGCCGAACAGCGTTCGGCTCACTTCACTTCAGGTCGGTCTTTCAATTGGCTGCCTACGGCAGCGTAGTGAATAGACCCCATAATGTCACCCAGCAATGCATGCACACAACAGCCTTTATACATCTTAAAGATTGTGGAACGTGCATGTTTGTGCCTATGGAGGAGCGAGCGTTCTGGCACCTATTGGTCTTGGGGAAAACCATAGCTGGGAAACTCCAACATGGCCATGGTCAAATTCCTTTTTTTAGTCCACATAGTCCTCATAAAATACCAAATTGTTTCTCAGCTACCACATCAAAATGTCTACTGAGCTTAGGCCATGTATACAAACCATATATTTATTGGCAACTTTCTTGAATTTTAAGGGTTGATTTACTAAAGGCAAAAAGACTGTTCACTTTTCAAGGGAATTGGCACTTTGCAAGATAATTATTCATTAGCTTAGTGAATGAGGTGAAGCTCTGCTGACTTCTATTATCCAATCATGTGGAACCATCCTTTATACATCTTTCTTTAAAGATTGTGGAACGTGCATGTTTGTGCCTATGGAGGAGCGAGCGTTCTGGCACCTATTGGTCTTGGGGAAAACCATAGCTGGGAAACTCCAACATGGCCATGGTCAAATTCCTTTTTTTAATCCACATAGTCCTCATAAAATACCAAATTGTTTCTCAGCTACCACATCAAAATGTCTACTGAGCTTAGGCCATGTATACAAACCATATATTTATTGGCAACTTTCTTGAATTTTAAGGGTTGATTTACTAAAGGCAAAAAGACTGTTCACTTTTCAAGGGAATTGGCACTTTGCAAGATAATTATTCATTAGCTTAGTGAATGAGGTGAAGCTCTGCTGACTTCTATTATCCAATCATGTGGAACCAAAAATACAGGTTTTTTTTAATTATGTTGCTTGCGCATGATTAAGTATTCTTTGCAAAGTTAATTTACACTGCATTCACTATGCTGAAAGACAATTCCCTTGCAAAGTTAACAACCTGTTTGCCTTTAGTAAATCAAACCCATTGCGGTTTCAATTTACTCCTGTTTGTTTAAGTTCAGGTTACAGACAAACGCCCTTACATACTTTAACAGAATGTCTTTATACACCTTGAAATATATTGGTTCTCCAATGATTGCTCATATTTCAGTTCTTGAGGCTGAGGTTTTTTTTCTCTACTGTCCTTCACAGCTGGCATAAAGTTTTAATGTTGCTTTGCAGTCATTTGTTTTAGCCAAGAATAACAAAAAGTTCAACTTTTGCATATTCCGTTCACAGAATATCCAGGTGATCTTTAGCAAACTTGGAATAGGAAGAACAGGTTATCAGAATGTTAAGAAATGCCTGCAGACTTTTAACTGTCAAATTCGGGCTTTGTATGTGTTTGAAGTTTGTATATTGCATTCTCTTACCAAACTTTGAAGGATGCTCATGACTAATAAATATAGCGAAGGAGCTGAATTTTCTCAATTTGTAATCTGTCTTCATGGCTATAGTCAGATGGAACCCTGGAACTTTAGAAATCCTTTTGTAACATTTTATAGCCTTGTGACTCTTAAAAGAGAACTATGGGGTTAAGGCTTTTCCCTATAGTTCTCCTCCCGAGGACTAGCGTCCTCCCGTCACCCTAGGCCAGTGATGGCGAACCTTGGCACTCCAGCTGTGCCAAAACTACAAATCCCAACATGCATCTGCCTCTGGGAGTTATGACTGTGGCTGTCAGAGCCTTGCAATGCCTCATGGGACTTGTAGTTCCAAAACAGCTGGAGTGCCAAGGTTCGCCACCACTGCCCTAGGCTCAGTATACCACGAGCTGCAGCTCGCGGTATACTGAGACGGCGCAGCTGAAGCGGATCCCGACAATTGTGCCGGGATCCGCCCAGCTGTGTGAGTGACAGCTGGCTCTGCCTATCTAAAGGCAGAGCCAGCTGTACCCGCCCCCTCCCCGTCCGTTCTGCCAGTCAGCGCTGGCAGATCGGAGTGGGGAGGGGGGAATCCAGCCCCTCCCCTGTCACGGCAGAGAGCCGTGACAGGATCGAGAGGTGAGCGAACGCCGGTATGTGTTCACTCACCTCCCGATCTACTGAGCCGACCTGTGACAGTCCCATTGTCTTCTCTGAGGTCCCTTCTTGGATTGGTCCAAATTGCACTTCAACCACATTAGCAATTAACTAAAATTGTGTGATTATTTTCTGGCAGGGCAGGACAGACACAAATGAACTGAATGAAAATTTGTTTCAATGATTGAATAACTGACTCCAATATCTTTTCAAGATTTCATTCTCATACATGTTTATAATTTCAGTAACCTACATTGTTTAAACAATTTTTTCACAGATGAGGTAATGTACTGTAAAATGTCATTATTTCTGTTTGAAGACTTTATTTTTATCATGGCTACGGCAAAGATCAAATCACATTTTAGGAGCCATTCATGCAAAAAATTCCTCAGGGTTCACAATCTTATCTCACACCTACAGTATTCAATAATTCAATTCTTTTCGGTTTATTATATTCTACACTGCAGCTTATTTAGTAACAACAATGAAAATGTACACTGTTATTCTACAAGTGGGTTAACAGCACTAGTTCTTGAGATTTGTCTCAAAAGAAGACATTTTTGTATATCACCTTTAAATTTAATACTATAAATAGCATTTAATCCCAATGTAATATGATAAACTGTTTTCTGTGACCTAGGGCGGTGGATTCTAAAATGCACGGTGATGTTGATGTTTTGCAAAATCATATAAAATGCAGTTTTGTTATTGTGTTCGCTCCAAATTCACAGACGCACTAGCGAGAAGAGCACACAGGAAGTTACAGGGTTGGTGTTGTTTAAATGCATTGCATATTTAATTTTTTGTGTATCTTTCACTGTTTGTTGTGTTTAGGCCATGATGTATTTATTTAGTAACACTAAACTCAGGAGCTCAATCTCAAAAATCCATTAAAGTACCTTAACTATTAACACAATTGTATCTTATTTGTGTATCACTCGGCTGTAGATCCTCAAATCATCTCTGAATTAGTGCTGACACTGTCCTTCCTTCTGGAGGGTGGCTACTTTTGTTCCCCATGGTCCCTGTGTGCATTGTAAAGTAGCCACCGCTTCAAACTCACGCCCAGAATAGACTGCAATCTCAAATTTAGTTTACCAATTTGTAGGGATGCACCGATACCACTTTTTTGGGTCTGAGTACGAGTACCGATACTTTTTTTTAAGTACTCACCGATACCAATTACCGATACTTTTTCTTAAAGGGGCAGATCACATATTTGTATTGAGATTGAAGTCCATCACAAGACTGGAATAAACCCTTAAATGTCGGGTTGGTGCCAAAGTGACTGCAGATGCCTCTTCAAGTCAAATATAATCGGTAGAAAGTCACTCGCATGCCAATTGAATTCTTAGTCAATCTTCTTTATTGACCATAGTTGTGTCACATTGTAAAGCAATGGTCAATAAAGGAGATTGACTAAGAATTCAATTGGAGTGAGAGTGACCTTCTACCTCTACGAAGAGATCGCTGCTTCCCCAGAGAGGATCCCACTCTGCAGCATGCTGACAGTAGACAGGATTTTTTCCGCTAGCTGTGCATGATTATTTTAAGAGAAACTAAACTGTAAGATTTTGCACATGTTATGTTTTGACGCACCTCAAATTAAGCTAATTTAAAGTGAAAGTTCAACTGGGTGTTAATAGAGACTTTAAAGATTTTAAAATACTAATTTCAGAAACATTTACATAAATATTGTGGAGTGTACAAAATTGTGAGTATAAGATTTTTGTTCGTTAGGTTTTTACTGAACTAAGAAGTGACTGAACTTGCCTGCAACTGTTCTAAAAACCTTGCAGATATGCCCGAATGTGGGTCGTACTGACAGGCAAAACTCTGGTAGTGTCGTATCATGCCACTAAGTCCCATCACCTCACATTGCTATTTGCCCATAACTATGATTTACAATTGCCCATGACTATGACTTACTGGCCAAAAAGAATCTGCAGTAGGCACGATGGGATGGGCAGGCTTCAGAACTAAGAGGAGGTTCCAAGATTTTCCTGTCAGAATAACCTGGCATTCGGTAATATATGCAGGCTTCTTGAAGTTGCTGCAAATTTGTGCAAGCACCTTTATACCTGCAGAGGTATCCAGAAACAAATTATCTTTCATTTAAAAAAACAAACAAACTACATTTTATTATATTTTATTACTAAAAAAAGCAGTTCTTGCATTCCAGCCAACTGATTTTTTAGGGTACATTCACGCATGTGCCCTGTTCGCACTGCATTGCTGCCTTCAGGTGGATTGCAGTGCATCGTGTGAAAATGAAGACATACTGCATTTCTCTGCAATGCACTGCAGCACACCTGATGTCAATGTCAATCAACACACCGCAGCTCTGCTGCAATAGATAGACAGAAATGAAATGTCACTTTGACATTTCAAAATGTTTGAAAAAAGAAACAAGGTAAACAGGGCCATGCATTGTTACATTGCCAAAATTAACACCAGCCTGCATGATAAACAGAACATTTTACCATGCAGCATGTGTGAACATACACTTCGCCCCCCATTCACGCTTGTGTAGCACAGCATTGCACGTCACATTCATGCATGTTTTTCCTGTCTGTTGCAAATTGCGCATATGGCAGCCTATACTTTTTAATGCGCTGCCCTACACACCATAGAAAAGAAGCTCATGCACCTTTTAGAGCTTTCAGCTATGTGTGTTCTTTACCCACGCATTTATTGCATGTTTGTCACACATCTTCTTTGGCGTGTTTTGACTGCCATTAACAATGATTGGCACAGCAAGGGCAACTCATGTTTCTCATGAGTTTCATGAATGTGCACAAAATTGCAGGATTTGTAGCGTGTTCACATGCTACACACATGTGAATAGAGGCTTAATGTCAGCCTGAGAGGCATAATCTGGGAGAACAATGTCAACACTGTGATGCAGACAGGTGGAAGCATCTCTTCAGCCGCCCTTCTCCAGGCATCATAGACTTTATCTTGTAACTTTGTTGCAGCTCACAACATGAGTGGCAACAGTAGGGGGGCAGATGTGTATGTTAAAACATGCAGTCAAGAATATAAAGGCTACTGCTTGAGAACAGGGGTTAACAAGATTATGTCAACTATGGGCCAGGGTCTTATTCTGTTAACCTTGAAAACAAGGGTCCCAGCGTTCTGGAGAAAAACGGAAGAAGACATTCTCATGAGGAGTACTGTGCTCTCTGTGAAGCATAAAAAATTACACATTGAGATTAAAATGAAAAAAAAATCTGACATTAGGTATGTCCTGGAACTTGAAAATCTGTGCTCTGATGTGCTCACCCTGGGTTAGAGGCTGGAAAGGAGTTACTATGTAATGACTCAGAACAGCAGAGGACAGTTAATTGCAAAGTCACTAAGAAAGCAGACAGGTCAATACAAAAAGCTATCCACAGAATATTGGAAATCCAGCCAGTAGGGCTAGGTACAAATCAATAGCTTTGTCAAGCTAGATCAGCATACGATCAGCAGAATAGTATTTGACAAAGGTCAATAATTACTAAAGCAAAACTGATATGGGTATTTGAACAGAAAGTGTATTGCAGTGCATACTAGCTCTATTTACCGTTATACAACTGTGTGATGAAAGATGTAAAACATCACTTTCCTGCTTCTTTGCAACAATGACATGCGCAATAAAGGGTTTCTACATTACTTTTTATTGTGCCAATGAAAAACTTTACATTATCAAACTATGACACTCTAGATCCAGAATATATTATTGCTGCTCCTGTGGTGTAAACTCAACAGCATAAATCCAGACCTGCTGGGTCCAGGGATGAGCTTCAGACTCAGGTTGAACACATGTTTGACCCAAACCAGGGGCGGACTGGGCCGGGGGGCATGGTAGTAATTGCCCCCCAGGCCTCTCTGATGCCACCACGAATGGCCCCTTGACCCCCGCTGCCACCTGCCACCTGCTGCTCGTCAAGGAGGTGCTCGGGAGGCCCCAGCAGGGGGCCCTCTAACATGTCGCATCTACCTGGTTCAGCCAGCCCGGATCGCCTCGGTATGCGATCCAGGCTGGCTGGATCAGGCAGACGCGGCCCTGTAATCAGGCGCTGTAGAGGGCCACCCTGTTTGGCCTTCCGAGGACCGAGCAGCCGCCAATTGCAGAGCCGCATCGGATGAGGGCCGGCCGGCCAGCTGCAGATGACAAACAGGCGGCAGAGGGAGAGATCCACTGCAGCTGCGGCCACAGCAGACACCCCCCCCACCCCACAACCAGGGTCCATGGAGCCCCCCAGTGACCACCAGGCCAAGGTAAGGTGACAACATTTTTAAAACAAAGACGGGAGGCCGCGCTTGTCGGTGGATCTTGGGATCAGGTGAGTGTTTTAAAAAAATTCTTTTTTTAATGTTCCTGGGGACATAATTTGTCAGGGTACGGTCTCCTGAATCCGGGGACTGTGCCCAGAAATCAGGGATGAATGTAGGGCTGCAACAACTAATCGACTAAGTCGATTATAATCGATAGTTGAAAAAGTTGTCAACATTTTCAATCATCGATGAATCAGCTTTCGATATTTGTCCCTGTTCACGGCTTCACACGCCGCGTGCCGCACCTCCTCCTCGCCTCACGCTTGCCACTGCCAGACCTGCCCACCCACATCCACGCTCCACACGCCGCACCTCCTCCCCACCTCACGCTTGCTAAGAGAGAAGAAGTAAGAAGGGGATGACAGCCGCCAACAGACAGGCCCGATCTCAGAAGCAAGTTGCTGGAAGACTGCTTAGGTAAGCCTGCACTTGGTGCTCTATAATGTATTGCTGGGATGGTGGGATTTGTATTCCTCTATAGCTGACGGTATATTGCGCTGTATATTATACCATCAGCTAGAGGCCTACAAATCCCGGTGCCATTTTGCATTGATTAAACCCAGAGCAACAGAGTATGTAGCTTCATATTATTCTGCATTGCTGTGTAATGTATTGCTGGGATTTGTAGTCCTCTATAGCTGATGCTGTTCTGCATTGCTGTATAATGGTATTGCTGGGAATTGTAGTTCTCTATAGCTGTTGGTGGTCATTATTTCTGGGATATATAGTCTGCTATAGCCGATGGTATTCTGAATTGTTGTGTAATGTATTTCTTGGAATTGTAGTTCTCTATAGCCAATGCCATTCTGCAATGCTGTACAATGTATTTTTGAGTTAGTGGCAGAACTACCAGGGTCACAGCAGTCATGCACACGCACAGCCCTGACGAGGCATCCCTCCACTACCAGTGTGCTTTACATTTCCTAAACCGATAAACACATTCACACTACTGTTACATGGATGGCAAAAGTGGCAGACAGGGGCAGGGAGAAGGCAGGGGAAGAGGCAGAGCGGGAGGGGGGCCAAGTTGCTGCACCATGGGCCACTGGGTTGTACTTACCCCCTGGGCTAAAAGTTGCCAGTAGGCCCCTGACCCAAACCCAGTCCGTCCGCAGCTTGGCACATTGGCAAACAGACTGGTCATATTTGGAAAGGTCATCCATCCGAGCCCCTGGCTGATGTTTGTTCACAAACATTAGCCAAAAGTCTGTCATTTTGCTGCACAATGACAGATGCCCACTGGCTTTTGATTGTAAACAAACTGAATGATGAGGATCCTGGGTGACTTAGTTCAACAAATATGAACAAGTCAATGACGTCACTCAGCATGCCCATGTGGTTTGTTAATATGCAGCAGCCGACTGGGATCTGTCTTTGTGACACGAATTGCAGCTGGTAAAAAAAAATGGGCATGTTGTGTCAGCGGGTCAACATCAACTCTTGGCAGACCATTATGATTCACATGTATCTATATCGCTGGGCAAAATGATTGATGTTGGATTTACATTGGGGGACATTGTTTATTATTTTTTTCTAATAAATGACTTTTTACTTCTTTTTATTTACTATTTACATTTTTGGGGAGAATGAGTAAAAAGCATACTATGTACTCCATACTCATTCATGTGTGCGGAGGGAAAAACTGAGGGGCCCCCCTCCCCGGAGATGAGTCCCTTGTCCCCATTAACCACTTCCAGCGAGTTCACGTAAATGTACGTCATCTGCTGGAAGTGGTTATACCAAGAACACGGCTGCTGCTGGCCGGCGATTGCTGTGTAAATAAAAGCGATCCAGCGTCTGTACAGGTGCCGGATCATTTGTATGGTGTGGCGCCGTGTCCCCCCTCTGCCGGTGCAGCCGTCGGCTTCCCGGGCTTCGTTGTCCCCTGTGAGAGCCCGGGACAGGCACTGCGGGTCCCTGATGGATCGGAGGGAGAGCAGCAGGCTTCCAGCCTGCTGATGTCATAACAGGATAATATCTGCTGGGACTTTAGAACTTTTTGTCCCAGTGTATCTTTAGGTATTTCATTGTAGTTAAAGTAGTGCTCCACCCATCTAAAGCTGTCTATACACCTGAACCCCAAATGTTGGCTTTTTATTAAAAAAAAATAATTGCAATCCTAATCCAGAATTAGCTTTTTACATTTCTGAGAAATGCATAAGTCTTAGATGGTTATTTAATTTAGAAATTTTAATGGAGAGGAAAAGTATTAGTGTGAGCTGATATAATCGCTATGGACAAACATAAAATATATATATTTTTTTAATTTTGTTATTTCTCTGTTTATAAAGTTACTTATCACAGTAAGAGCAAACAAATAAAAAAAAAAGGCTTGAACCAAGTCAGTGGCATTTACATAGTGTTTATGGACAGTTAAGCCAGTATTGACACTGATTTTTTATTATTGCCTTTACAGATGTGCAAATGTATGTTGTAATAAGTCAATTTGCTTCCTCCAAATTCCCTTTATTTGAATCTGAATTTAATTTACTTTATAAGGGAGTTAAGCAGAGCAGCACCAAAGGATGTTCTTGAATTTTATAAACTGCACCTGATGTGGAAATATGGCAGAGCAATCTACAAGTACATACTTAGGCAGCCGATAACACTGAGAAATATACAAGAAGCAGGAACATCAGTAGAAGCACAAAGCAGCATTATGGAAAATCTGAGAAAGAATGGTGAATAAAATCATGGTAATGGATATGCCGAAGAAAAGTATTTTGACTAGCAGCACTGGGCTATTAGATTCAATCCCCACCAGTAATACTTTTAAATGAACATTTACCATATCATCAGTTGTAGATATCTTTTAAACGTTGCTGTGTCCTTCAGACTATGGCCTTTTTTACTTTGATTTTCTGGTTTCCATTGCTGATTTGCAGAGGTCTGTCTGCTCTACTGCCAAGAGATGCTTCTCATGCATCCCCTGCACTTGGTCATCTGTTCAGTGATGTAACATGGCCAGGAATAGGAGAAATGGAAATCAAGGATACCAAGGTACCGCTCTGCAATAAAGTGACACATCATGCTGCACACCCTGTAGGAGGACTCCCTGTGTAACTTGGCAGCCTTTTGGTAATTTTTTATTATGCACCCGCACATTCTCTAGGCAGTTTAAAGTAATATTAAACTCTCATACTTCTTTCCAAAAATAAATCCAGATTAAACAAATATGCATTGCTCAGAGTTTATAGTCAACATATTTCAAAACAGCTGCCTTCAACGTTCTTAGATCTCCTTCCTTGCACGTCCTGCCTAGTACAAGATCACAAGGGGACATCATAGTCTCCAGAAGCTGTCCATCTACTGGCTACTGGACAGGGCAGGAGGGAGGGAGAAAAGAGGAGCAGGGAGCAGCTTGCCTTGCTGTGCCTGTGCGTCGCCCTTGGCCAGCAACATTGTCACCCATTGGAGAGGGTAGTGTTAGAGGCACTAACAAATTTAGATGGACTTACTGACAAAGCCAAACTCCAGCTAACACAATTGCAGAAACTTTTTTTTCATTTTGGGATAAAGTTTATTTTTAAACTTTTTTTTATAACAAAGGCATAGGAACAAGTGAATAAATACAAAAAGGTAACATTCCAGATCAGGTTTCTTAGGCAGGAAGCATCAGCATAAAGAGATGAACAATTAGATGCCTAGTATACAATGCATATGTAGTAAAAAAACAAATGTATTAGACACTGATGTGGTAAAATACATGATCTTCCATGGAGCAAATGGAGCCCTTTTGTCTTTTTTCGTGTTTTTTGAAAAAGAAACAAATGAGGAAAAATAAAGGAGAAGTATGGGTGGGGGAAAAGATCGGAGAAGGAATAGAGACAAGAAAAATGGGGTAGAAATTAGGAAAGTAGTTGTGGGGATGGGGAAGAGTGGAAACAGAGAGGGAAGAATGGAATAAAGAAGTGGGGGCGAGTAAAGTCAAGGCAGGAAAAGGAGGGTAGGGGCCCCAGTGAAGAGATTGAACTGTATATCAGAAGGGGAATAATGTAATTAGTCCAGATAGACTGGAAAAGGAGGAAGAGGGAAGAATGGGCATCCTATCCCAGTAAAGAGTGATATCCCAAGGAATACTGAAACAAAGGTGTGATCTGCTTCTTTGAAGCTGGCATGCATGCCCTAATGACATTTAAAAGGAGGATAAGTAGCGAATGTCTTTTTATAGAGAGGGAGTATATGTGAAGAAGGTATGCTGTTGGATCATCCCCCAGATCTATGTCCATTAATTTATAACGCTATAGGTTTTGTACCTCCAACAAAAGGGGGAGCTTTGTGTGTACAAGTGGTCGTTCTGGGGTCATAGAGAGTAATTTATACAATTATCCTTGGATATTGTTGGAAATTTAAGTGACACTAAACTCAGGACGTAAATCTTAAAAATGCGTTCAAGTACCTTAACTATTAACAAAAATGTATTTTTATTTGTTTATCACTCGGCTGTAGATCCTCAAACCATCTCTGACAACACACACGGGGACCATAGGGAAACAAAAGTAGCCACCCTCCAGAAGGAAGGACAGTGTCAGCACCAAGTCAGAGATGATTTGAGGACCTACAGCCGAGTAATACACAAATACGCTGTATTTTTGTTAAGATAGTTGAATGCATTGTCAAGATTTAACTGGCACATTCTCCTCTTTTTTTTATGAACGAAGGTGGGGTATCCACCTTCACATTTATCACAATAGTGTGCACAAACGGTAGAGAGTGTCTGATTAGTGTGTCTCCAAAGACCAGTTTTTCAAACTGTTTTAATGACTGGATCAATAAATAGTGCTTTAGTATAGTGTGGAGGTAATGGGTTAATTTAGTAAGGTTCCATGCAACAGGTGTGTACCAAAAGTGGATCCCACTTGTGCGAGAGAATGAAAAGTCCATTCCTAGTGAAATGGAAGGTGCAAAATGATTTTGAATCTGTCAGGCAAAGAAATTAGAAATGAGTAATCTTTTGCTGTAAATGGGCAGTCTCTCTGTGTAATAGGGTAGTCTCTTTGCAACCTCTCTTTGTAACTAGGCAGTCTACACATGCTCTCGGTAATCAGGGAGTCTCTCCGCAATCAGTCTATGCAACGTCTCTATAATTCGGCTGTCTCCTGTGATATGTGTCTGTCTGTGTAATATGTTAATAAACACTATGCTGAGATCCTTCTGTGCTAAATGTTACAATAGCTTCCTTAAGCTAGCTCAGAGTTTTGTTCATTATTGGCTATTCATGTCTTTGTAAGTTTGTTTTTAACTACACTGTTTATAACAAATTTGTTTTTACTATATTACGCTATGCTGCAATTTTTTATTTATTGCTCTCTGTTCCTGAGCTGACTGGATGGGTTGAAAGGGAAGATATCTGTTGCAAAACCTGATTGTGGGTCTAAGCGTTGTTGACCTAATATAAGTTAGTTGACATCTATTGAAAAAGGTGAGTGCTAATTCGATGGTAAGGGGAGGGTCACTGGGCTCACAGTTTTCTTTGTTGTGGAACACAATACAATTTTGATCACTTAGATATCATATTGTTTATCAGGGAAGCCCAGCAAGCAGTCATAGAACAGGTACTGTGAGAGGCATTGCACATGCACGTGTGGGACGTTTTCATGCTAATATAGCTTGTAATCATGCACGCGGATGCTGATGCACACGTTCACGTGCAATGGCGCTCACGCAGATTGGCGTACATGTGCTCACATCTAATCATGGCGCCAAAAGGCCTATTTAACCACTTCAAGACCAGGTGTTTAGACCCCCTTCCTGGCCAGGCCATACGCATCCTGCATGCACTCAGTGCTGAGATTTCTTCAGCTAATGTCCAGCATTGAGTCCTGATGTTCCTGACCTGGCTTGATCTTCTGACTCTGTATCTCTACCCAGTGGCACCCGTGCCTCATGCAGTCCGTTTGGACCTGTTCCGATCTCAGGGGTGCTCAGACCAGTGCTGCAAAGGGAAGGTCCTTCTTGTCATCTCAGACTCACATCAGGTACGTGACACACACTATGGATTGTTAAGATAAGTTGTTTTATTAATTTAGTAAAGCGTAGATGTATTGTAGATTAATATGCTGCACCTATATATCAGTTTATGCACAACTATCTATGTAATATGTCAGCTCTTTTGTGTAACATGCCAGCATCATAAACCTTTTAGATCTGCAGGCATAAATGCTAGATGTCAAGTTGCAGATACAAATTACAGGTGCACAAGTTAGTTCTAGAAGGAGCTGAGGTTTGCAGCAAGGTCACCTGAGGCTCTAAACAAACAGACCTGTGTAGGCCTCTATCTCATATATTCTAGTGTCATCAATACATTTTAATTACTGGCATTCCATACACCACAATAATAACCGCCAAGTGGTATGAACATACTGTACATGAGAGTTAAGGCACTCCGATTCTGGGAGAAAATAACTCATTTTGAATGTACTTTCGGCTGATATTAAATCATTATGACAGGTCAATCAATGTATACTATTATTTTACAGAACTTTGACATTTATAATGTCTTTAAAGCTTTTTTTTTAACGTAAATAAGATAAATGAAGGCATGCTAAGTGCACTTAGTTTTTTTCTTTTTTTTTTTTTACTGTGAGTTGCATAAGGTTAAGAATCAGATCCCAGGCAGTGTGTATACCTAAGGAGGGCTGGTCGTCCACTGTGGGTACAGCCACCCCCTCCTCTAGAACTTCTGGACATACATTGACGCAACTCTGCATGACCACCCCAAGCAGCCCTTTTAGACCACAGATACAGGGGTGACAGAGATCCGAGGAAAGCTCTCTTCCTGGCGTTAATGTGTCACATGACACAGCCAAGGGAAATCTTACAAGACCTTCCTTCATTATGCTGGACGTCACTGTATCTGATGGCTGGTAACTGTTTTAATGGAAGGAGAGGGTCTGCCGGGGAAGGGGAAGTTGCTGTTTGGAGGTTTTGCTGGTAGGGGGTTTTGTTGAGGTTGAGGAGGGGAGTTTGGCGTGGGGGGGGGGGTTGCTGTGGGAGAGTGGATTTTATTATCTAAGCTATTATCCTTATGTTTTGCAGCCGCATACTACATGTGCCACTGTTAGGACCTTTGATTCCATTTTATTTACTAAGCTTATAATATAAAAAGTTCACACAAAGAAAATCACGGTTTCTTTTGTTTTCTGACCATTATTAGAATTCATTTAACATTTTGATTACTACTAAAAATAATTTTGACATAGAAAGGAGCATATGGTGGTGTGTGGGTGTGTTAAAATATACTCAGCCCCAGGTGTCAACTATGCTAGGTACACCACTGTGTAGATCTGCTGTCTGAATTGTGTGGCTGGGGGGAAAAGGGGCTTACCTGCTGGAATGCATTGTTTGCTATGTCTTATCTTAGATCTACAGCATATAGTGGCATCATGTTTTTATTTTTGCTACAAATAAAACACATTAGGAGAGCAATATTTTTAAACCATTGAATGCAGAAACTGGTAAAAAGCAATTTACCTGTTATATCTGTAACTGAGGTTTACATTTATCTGGTGCTTGATGATGTTTAAATCCCAATCCTAATTCTTCACAACGGCAGCATGCTGCAGACCCTTGCTCTCTGTATGGAAGCAGTGGTCTCTCTGCAAAGCTAATGCTCGCTGATGCCTGGAGAGCTCCAGCTCTGACTCTGCAGGTGGTGTGCCATATCTTCCTCACAGAAAGCAAGAGCTCATCTCTGCAGCTTGGTTTCAGGGGAAAGGCTTTTCTACTTATGATGCGGCTGCTTTCTAAAGAGAACAAACTGTAAGGCCTCATTCACACAAGAAAAAGCCAGCACGTACAGCTCCATGCTGCGTGCACGGCCGTATTGGGCAGCTCCCGGGAAGGACTGCTGCTGCGCGATTAGTATGTAGCCCCTGTCTTTCTCTATGGGAGTACGCGGTCCGTGCGGATCCTGTCTGCGTCCAAGCCGGGACACCCGAACCCGTACGGACCTGCACTTGGGGTGAGCGTAGGGTGGCATATGTCTGCATACTCCCTTGGAGAAGGACAGGGGTGCGTACTAATCACACGCAGCACCTGTTCTTCTCGGGAGCTGCCCGATATGGCCATGCATGCAGCATGGAGCTGTACGTGCCGGCCTTTTCTCGTGTGAATGAGGCCTAAGACTTTGAACATCTTTTGTTTTGGTGCACCTGGAGTGTATTTACCTGATATAAACTAAAAGTTTAGTTTTGGTTTAAGATAAGGATAGACCCCAGAAGGTCAAGCAAATAAAATCTCTCCCCACCAGCTGCATTCCTTTGTTTTTAAAAATAATATATAGATAGATATAGATAAGCAAACCAGGCACAATTCGGTTTGCAAGAGGTTCAGCTATGTAAATTTTTTGGCCTTTTCTCAAGGCTTATTTGCAAGGTTTTTGTAGAAAAGAGGCATGAGAAGCTGGGCACTGTCATGGGGGACATGAACCGAGCAAAAAAAAAAATTAAATACTGTTTAACGGGGAGAGGCTCTTTTAATGCCAAAAGTAGATAAAGACACCCACATCATGACAAAGTTCATTATACAAAATTTAAATAATGTCCCACAATGTAAAGCCAGCATTAATCACATCATCCAGTAATCTAGATCCATCATCAATCACAATGATCTGCCGCCATGAAAACCTGCAGCCTATTGATGTTGCTATGCCACTTGATGGCGTTGCCCCACCACCCTACTGCTACTAAAGTAGAGTCAAATCCCCAGCTGCTGTATGTAAATAAACCAGCCGGGAATGCTGGGTGACGTCATTGGCCAAATATGGCCAGTGATAACATGACCTGACATGTTAATTACCTGTAGAAGCCTCACTTGCATAGATATCCAAAAGCCCTGAGACCGCCATCTTGGATGTGATCAGAGCAGCCCCAGCAGACTCTGGGCTGTTACCCAAGTGACACTCTATAATGTCCTCCTCTGATAGCCACTATACAAGCACAGAGAATAATTAGACTCTTACAGAAGAGGAAAGGTCTATGATGGTAAGGAGTTGTGCTACAAGAAGAAATATTATTTTTTCTGTGCTTTTTTTAAATTCTGTGCACTTTTTAGAGTTGATAGCAGGGTCTCTTTAAGCAATCACCATCTCCCTAATTTGTAGTTCATACACTGATTCACACACAATACTTAATTAAATATCTAATATTATTCCAAGTTAATATTCCTCTTACAGCACAGGCACTGTGAGATTCCCATCTACCACTCTGACTTTGCCGGCAGCACTCATCCAGCTAAAGCACAGAGTTATCAGCTGTAAATCAAAAAACAAATGATAAAAGCCGCCTGTAAAAGATTTTCGGTCAGAGCTTCAATATTTAAAGTGTAACCGTTGTAATAATCAGAGAAATATTTGGGGTTCTGCCTGTCATCTACTACTCATTTCCCCATATATATTCAGTACGGGGAATATTCACCCCCTTCCGAGGTAATGTTTATGACATTTTGCTAACAATTTCAATCCAAAACAGGAAAGGGAAATCAATCCCTTCAGGCACTTCTTATTATTTGTGTGGTGTCTTCAGTTTCCAAGACAGGCAAGTGAACATAAAGAAGCCAAAGTCAGTACTAATTACCAGAATGAAAAGGGCTGAATCACAAGGGATCCATAATATTATAACAGAAACAAAACAGGCTTACCAGCTTAGGACCCATAGCACAGATCTAGGTTGTTCAAAAAAAAGGACTCTTCTTTTCGGAGCTTCTCTAACCATGTTTGTGTACACAGTGGTACAACTATAACTAGAGCCCAAAACGTTACTCGTTAAATACTACTAAAAAGCTTCATGAGCAAAATTTTAGCCCATTACCTGCTTGAATACAAAATGTAATCCATTATGTGAACACTTAAGGACAAGCAAGTGGTAAAGCAATTAGCACTTTATACTAGTAAGAGCTCTAATTAGATATATTCAAATGTGTAAAAATAATATTCACTTTTCCCTGCTTGCTTTCTTTGTTTTCTTCTTGATAATGAAGACGGCTTTCAAATTATAGGAATAGAATATTGTGCTTGCTAAAACCAATTCACAATGTAATAAATATGTAACTCTCAAAGGGTGTTGGTAATATTTCAGCAATGCCTTTTTCCATCTGTACTATGACAACTGAAAACACTCTTCTGATTAAATGTGAAGTTACTCATTGACTAATGCTAACTTCATCCATGCGATGCAAGCTGGGCGGAATGACATTATCACGTTTATGGGCAGAGCAGACACTCTCAGCTGGATCATATCAGGTTTGATAATGTAAATTTGGTATGCTTTCCTACAAGATAAACCAGTGTCTGCAGGTGTTTGCCTACTCTGCCTTCTCCTGCCCACCCTACACAAATAAATATTCTGGTTTAGGAAACCACTGAATTCTATAACGACCTTAACCCAAGGGTCTAAAGCCTAAATTCCCAGACCAAAGTTGAAAGCTGTAGCATGCATTCCTTAAAGTGACATTAAACCCTTAGATTTTTTAACATAAAACAATAGTGTAATGTGTGCCTTACTGTACAACCTAATTATTGATCCGATGGGTCGCTATTTGATTTTAATAGCTCAATTGAACTCCTCCATGTATACGATTGTTAATGTCTATACCCCTAACATCCGCCAAATTCGTTTTTTACATAGATTATTTAAGAAAATATCAACTGTTAAACAAGGTGCACTAATTGTATGCGGAGACCTTAACGTGGCGCCTGATCCGCAGCTGGACTCATCTAGCCCGCACAGGCGAAACGTTTCTGGCCTCCATTCTATCCTGGGTGCCGAGGATGTATATGATGCTTGGAGATGTTGTCATGCTGGGGAAAGAGATTATACTTTCTATTCTCCTGTACATAATTCTTATTCAAGAATAGACCTATTTTTAGTTGACCTATCAGTCCTTCAAAGAGTGACGGACACTAAAATACATACCATTTCATGGTCTGACCATGCACCTGTATCTATGACGATAGCTAGTGGCCACTCCTCTATGTTTAGACGCCTCTGGAGGAATAACTCGGCCTTGTTCAGTCAGCCTGATACCGTCTCCAGCATCACCACCTCCCTCACTGAATATTTCTCTACCAACTGTGGCTCTGTATCAGATCCCTTCGTAGTATGGAATGCATTTAGAGCTCTGCAACATATATACCCACTCCCCTCAACTGAACACTTCCATTTCCTGCAAATTAGACATCTGCTCCTTCACATAGAACCCCCCGCTGGGAAAATACCATCCTATCTCTGGTCACTATATAATAGGCCATGTGCCTCGCGAGGGGGCATCTCCTTGATTTACAATACCCTACAGAACAAACTGCTATTTTTCAAATCCCCACCTTTTGTAAAGTGGGAAAAAGACCTTGAATCAACATATACTACCCACCAGTGGTGTGTAGCACTCTCCTGCTTATACTCAACCTCAAAATGTGTAAATCTGTGGGAAATTTCACAAAAAATTACCCTACGGTGGTATCTCATTCCCTATAGACTGGCAAAATTCTCTAGTGATGCTACTGGCTTGTGTTGGAGAGAATGTAACCAGGTCGGAACGCTACTTCATATGTTCTGGTCCTGTGGTAAACTAAAGGACTACTGGTTCAAAGTCTTTCGAATCCTGAGTAGTATCACTGGAGCTCATATCGCCTCCAACCCTGCGTTAGCACTTCTAAATTTAGGCATCGATAATATCCCTTCTCCTTTCAAGGTAGTCACCACACACATATTGATAGTGTCCAAACTCCTAATAGCGAGAAACTGGAAATCTATCGACCCTCCTGCGATTGGAGAAGTCATAAAATTAACACACATGCATTACAATTATGAGAGAATCTTGGCACACCGCCAATCTGCCCTGCATAAATTTTATAAAATATGGTCACCATGGACTACTTGGTATAGGCCCCCGGGCTGACACATTTCATATTGTAGTTTACCCTACTATGTACTGGAACTCTTTACCGACCTTGTTTACTTTGTACTGAATTTTTTACTTTTCTATGTCTATTCTGTATATTATGAGTATGCTCACTGCAATTCTCTTTAATACTCCCATGTTTGGGATAATGTAATACAGAACTGTCTGTTAATAACCTTCAAAATCTAATAAAAAACATTTGGAAAAAAAAAATAAAAAAATCTGATGTTTAATGTCACTTTAACTTAATATCGACTCTATGACTAATAACATACTTAAATAATTTTTCATTGTTGATACTTTAATTTGGTACACTATATTAATAAATATCTTGTTCATGGCTTTTTTATTACAAGCTGGCAAATTGCCAAAAAGGTGGATAAATGCATGTCTGGTTATTTTACATATAATAAACGTAATCAATTTTTTTATTTCCTACATTTTTTTACACAATGTAATGATTCCTGGCACTGCAGAATGGTCCCAGCACTAGAGTGAGTACAGATGTGTCATGCCAATTCACAGCTTCAGTACAGATACATTCCCTTTAGATACAGTTAACAAATTAAATTAACAACTAGAAGCATTTAATTATTTTTTTTGTATATGTGCAACAAATCCAATCTGCCTACTGCTTACTTTTGTTTTTAAATATGTCAGACTTTCATCCCAAAAAGATGTGTAGGTCTTGGGAAACAAACTCTGGCATGGGCAGAATGCTAGAGGCATCACGGTGCTCCTTCAACTGCCAACACCTGAGCTACATATTTTCTATTCCCTGAATGTTGTCTTAGATTATAAGTTTATCTTTGGACAATTACAGCACATTGTGCTGTTCATGCTGGCAGACCATTCAAGAGCTATTTTTTTGCATCCTTTAAAACAATAAAATTAACAAATTAAATAGTGCAAGAACAAACTGCATATAAACCACACAATATTGCATCATTCACATTCACTGCACCCTTCCTCCCATTCCAATAGATAAAATAAAAATGTAGGCATACACCAGTTAGGCCTATTATCCCTTATTAAAACGGCGATGCTACTGGACAATTTTACACAGCTGTATCCACTGCAGCATCTTCATTCTTTTTTTACATTTCAAAACTCTTTATGCCATTACTAATAGGTAAATTAAAATAGTCAGTATGACTTAACAGAACAAGAAATATATATGTATTTATATATATCATTCACAAAACAATATTTAATCACTGGCTTCCATGCCCCATATAGGCCTTACCTAGTAAGCTGCATAAACAGTTAAAATATTTTTTTTCCACAACAAAAAAGATGATTTGCCAAACCATTGGATTTTTTTAGCAAAGTCAGCTGTCATTTGACATTTTTGTCAGGAAAGAGAGTAATGTCTGCTTTGGCAACTAGAAAATTGTCATGAGCCTTGATCTGCTTGGCCTCCATGTGATTGCCAAAACAAAGAAAGCTGAATTGAAGACCTTTTGCTTTGCATTCTCATCAATTCACTTTAGACTGTTGGCCTGAGTGGAATATCTTTCATAAGATCCAGAGCAATAGCATAGTAATACCTAAGTTATACATGTCTGTGGCAGCACAAAAAGGCTGTCCTGCCTTGAATTCAGGAGATTTGATTGCCTGAAAATATATCAGCTACGGCCTTGCTGTCTCTTCCTGCAGTTTGCTTGAACAGAGCAGGGACGACCTTACAGAGAAAAATTTGTTTTTACAAAATGCTAGAATATAAATAGTGTAAACAAATAGTAGTGTTGGGTTAGAAAATAGCTGGGTCTGGACTAGTATTTGTCTCTGAGCACTATCAAAGCTCAGGTTCTGCCTTTTCTATTATATTCTAAAGAATACTGGTCTCTCACTCTTTTTAATAAGACCTAATCTGTGTCACAGTTAAACAGAAAAGCCTATTGTGGTTCTACTAGTATAGTTTTTCCTTCCTTTTACAGCTTCTTCCAGCACTGGAAGGTATAGGCTTGGCCAGAATTCACCTGCTGGTTTATAACGCATCTACAGGATGAGTCTCCGTCCAGCCACCTGTCGACAAAGATCATTTTTTTGGCAATGATCAGAGCATTTGGTTCATTTCCTAGCCCCAGGCTCCAGTCTAAAGTGTTTCCTGTGTTCCTGTTTCTCCATTTATCTACTTCAGCTTGTATCTGACTACTCTTGTTCACTGCCTGCCTTGACCTTTTGCCTTTTAGATTTTTTATTTGCTGAAAACTATGGGCTATGGACAGTTTCATTGTATTCACCTGACTCTTCCATGTTGCTGCTTTCTAGCCGTTTAAACTTCAGCTGAACATTTTTCTTGGCTGGCTGCTATTAAATCATCATACTGCTCCTTCTCTTAACTGGCAGCACGCCCGCACTCTTGTCAGCTCATATTCCCCCTTTGCCGCCTGCTTCTTCTTGGCTATCCACGTACTAGTGGAGGGCAGGGAGTGTATTTCTTGCAAAATAATGGTGCTGGCTTGACCTTCTGGGTGGCTAGGTACAGTGTAGCACATGCCACAAAGAAGGGTGCATTAGCACTCACCCATAAAAATGGCTGATATGAGCTCTTGAGGAAGAGGAAAAGGGTGCATTAAGAGTCTAAAAACATGGCTGATCTTGCCCTTGAGAAGGAGGAGGAAGAAAAGGCTGCATTAGCAGGCCAAAACAAAAGGGTTGCTATATATCCTTGAGGAGGATACAGTGTAGCACATTAAAAGCATTAAAAAAGGCTAATCTGTGAAGAGGAAAAGGAGGAAGGTTCCCAAAACGTGGCTATGAGCCCTTGAGGAGGAAAGGAAAAGAGTGCATTACCAAACCCAAACAAAAAGGTCTGCTCAGCTCCCTTGAGGAGGAGAAAAAGGAGTAGGACCAGGACTCATTAGCAGCATTTGCAGGCCAGTGGCTGCTCTGTGCCTCAGAGGAGTGACAAGAAAAATGCATTGTCAGCCACTTCACTACCTCCTGCACAATTTACCACTGGCAGGATGAAAAAAAACAGCCTCCCAGAGCCTCTACAAAGTGCCTCTCTGATATGTGCAACTTCTGAGGAAGGGCAAGCAGCCTCTCACCATGGAATGGAATGCTTGTTATTGCTGCTGCCTGCCCTTCACCTAGGCTATTTAATTTCCCCACTCCATTTGCTGCTGCCTGCCCTTCCCCCTGCATTACATAGTTACATAGTAGATAGGGTTGAAAAAAAGACACAGTTCCATCCAGTGACTGTGAGAGATTAAGCTAACTATGTATATGTATACATATCCCTGTATGCTGTGCTTACTGAGGAAGACATCTAGAAGTTTTTTGAATTTGTAAATTCTTCCAGCTGTTACCACTACCTATTACTGCTAGATAGAAAGATGAGGTGTGATGAGCCAAGCAGTACAGTAAAAGTAACAAAAATACTTATACATGTACAATATGTAATGCCAGATCTCACAACTCTGCTGGCATATATTTTACCACAGGATGGATTCCAGCCCGACCGATCTTTATTCCATATCTAGACCAGTCATTGTACCAGTTATTGCATGCCCATTGTTACACAATTGCTTTATGTGTCTTACATACGCGGGTTATTGATTGTATGCTATTGTTACTTGCATAATGTATTTATCTTGCTGCCGCATGAACCCCATGGTTATACTTTATTTATTGTACTGTTTTCCCCCTTCCTTTTTCCTGGCATATCTGATTTTATCATTTACTCACCTACTCCCCCAACACATACATTTTTTTTTATCCTCTCATTTCTTCTCCCTTGGAACATGTACAGTATGATATAGGGAGTCCTTAGCCAACGTTGATGGTTGTTTTGTGCATGTGAAAAGTAGTAAAATTGGTTTAGCCACCTGGAGGGCAAAATAGGAGGCTGTGGCAGGCTTGCAGTGTTAAACAGCAGAGCACAAAATGAACACCCTCCTGGGGGTGAAACGCCTGTCTGGCATACAGCATCTTTCATGTCATGCATTGTTCATCATGCACTAAAGTTTATTGAAGAGGGGAAAAAATGGATCTGGTGGTGATGGGACTTTCCTTCTTTGGATTTGCATTTTTCAGGGCTAACATAGACCCCCTTTTGGCCTGGGAACCCACAGACCGCGGTGAAGCCATGAGTCTGCCTACAGCAGTACTGTTTGTAAATAGTAACTTGAGAGTGTTGCAATATTGCCTTTGTAAATACAGGCTCAACATGAAAACTTATCCTGACGTAATATCCCATTTCTGTTCTATTTTTAGGTGAATAAGATGTTTCTGGACTTTCAGGTAGTCTAAGAAAAAAATAAAGAGACTGGTGCAACATGTAAAACAATGTAAGTTAAGCAACCATGATAGATAAAATAATATGTTTTGTTGTTTTCGCAATAGTCACATTGAAAGGGTTTCAATTGCATACACTAAACAGAATAAACTAGCAAACATCTTGTTTCCATAAAGACTAATTCTCTAAAATATTAAAATGAATAACAAAATATCTATTTTCTTTCAACGCATTAAAAAATGTGGTTTAATAAATGGGATTAGCTCTTCTATAATTTGCAACTACTTTGTTTTGTTAACTTGACTTTGATAAACGCAGGTAATTAGGCTGCTTCTTTGAAACTGATAAAAAAAAAAGAGAAATCAAGCAGCAGATGGGGAGATAGAGAGAGTAGAGAAATAAACACAAATGTGACATTAGCAAGTGGCAGACTGTATAAACACATATGGGGAAAAGAAAATGCCAAACACCATGTTGAAGAAACAAGAAGGAACAGATAAAGCAACAACCAAATACATCAGCATGTCAAGCCAAATCAAACTTCTCATTTTAGATGGTGTGTCACGATTAAGATAAACCTGCCAAATAACAATTTCTCTTCTAAACACAGAAATCCTGATTTTTTTCTGGTATAATATTAAAGGAGAACTATGGGGTTAAGGCTTTTCCCCATAGTTCTCCTTAGGGTAACGGGAGGACACAAACTAGCGTCCTCCCATCACCTTAATCTCACTATACCGCGAGCTACAGC
Organism: Nanorana parkeri; assembly: GCF_000935625.1. Classification (NCBI taxonomy): domain Eukaryota; kingdom Metazoa; phylum Chordata; class Amphibia; order Anura; family Dicroglossidae; genus Nanorana; species Nanorana parkeri. The sequence goes on from NW_017307338.1 coordinate 391,764, forward strand.
TCGCGGTATACTGAGACGCCGCAGCTGAAGCGGATCCCGACAATTATGCCGGGATCCGCCCAGCTGCGCGAGTGACAGCTGGCTCTGCCTATCTTGAGGCAGAGCCAGCTGTACCGATCCGCCAGTCAGCGCTGGTGGATTGGAGCAGGGAGGGGGGAATCCAGCCCCTCCCCTGTCACGGCAGAGAGCTATGACAGGATCGAGAGGTGACTGAATGCCGGTATGTGTTCGCTCACCTCCCGATCTACTGAGCCGACCGCAGTCCGCAGGAACAATCTCTAGACTGAAGTTGAATGTTGCAGCAAAAGCTGGTTTTGCTGTCCTATCTTTTAATATACTATTAAAAGTTCTCTAGGGTGCAGTTCTGCTTTAACAAAAATTTCTGTATTTCCTGCAATACTATACAAACTAGAATCCATTTTAAACTCTAGAAATTTACCTCTCAATTAGAGCTGCAGCTAACGATTATTTTCAAAATCGATTAGTTAGCCGATTATTAAGTTCGATTAATCGGTTAAACAATAAAATAAATTTTCAAAAATGGCTCCAATGATGGGACTACTAGTTTGTATTGAGGTTGTAGTCCATCACAGGAGAAAGCTTGGAGCGGTGGAAGTAAAAAAGAAAAAAAATAGTGTGGTGTGCAATATAGTGAAATGGAAAGTGTAAAATTATACAGCAATGAATGCAGAATGGCACCGACTATAGAGGACTACAAATCCCAGCAATACATTATACAGCGCAATGTGGAATTCCACCAGCTATAATGTACTATTGCTGCGATTTGTTGTATTCCTCTATAGCTGGCGGTATTCTGCATTGCGCTGTATAATGTACTGTTGCTGGGTTTTGTAGTCCTCTATAGCTAGTGGTATTCTGCATTGTGCTGTATAATGTATTATTGCTGGGTTTTGTAGTCATCTATAGCTAGTGGTATTCGGCATTACACCACTGTATAATGTACTATTGCTGGGATTTGTTGTACTCCTCTATAGCTGGTGGTATTCCGCATTGCGCTGTATAATGTATTATTGCTGGGATTTGTAGTCCTCTATACAGCGCAGTGCAGAATATCACCAACTATAGAGGAGTACAACAAATCCCAGCAATACATTATACGTACAGTGTATAACGTATTGCTGGGATTTGTAGTCCTCTATAGCTGATGGTACATATACAGCACAATGTACCATCAGCTATAGAGGAAGACAACTTCCACTATCCCAGCAATACATTATAGAGCACCATGTGTGGGAAAGTGCAGTCTTCCAGCAACTTGCTTCTGAGATCGGACCTGTCTATCGGCGGCTGTCATCCCCCACACCTGCTCCTCCTTACTACATCTCCCCGCGTCCCTGTGCCGATCGTGGATGTGGGCGGGTAGTGAGTGTGATGCGGGGAGGAGGTGCAGCGTGTAGAGCGTGGATGCGGGCGGGCCTGGCAGCGGCGAGTGTGAGGTGGGGAGGAGGTGCGACGTGCAGCATGTGGGAAGCCATGAACAGGGCCAACTGATCGGAAGCCGATTAATCGATTATTGAAAAAGTTGACAACTTTTTCAATAATCGATTATAATCGATTATGTCGATTAGTTGTTGCAGCCCTACTCTCAATATTACTTCAGTGGAAAATGATTGAAATAAATTTGTATGGATTCAAGAGTCACTTTTTTTGGAATAGATGTGGCTGTCACCATAGGGAGCTAGCAGTTAAAAAAAAAGACTTCAACTCAGGAAAGGGTGTTCTACGGGATAGATCACTATCAACTTTTAAAACTTAACAAACTTCAACGTTATCCCTAACAGAAATATAGAGTCTAGTAAGCTGATTTGCTTAAGGATGTGAGAATATTCACACAATAAAATGTGTGAAGAACTATCCATTCATGTGAAAAGCAAAATTATTTAAAATGTACTATATTCATCTGCGCATGACTGGAGAGCTGAAGTGAGTCTTTACACATTTTATTATATAAACATTCTCGAACCACTTAGTAAATAACAGTCTTCTGAAACATAACAACTAAAAATTCCAGAGAGAGAAAAATGTAAGCACCCCAATTTGATGCTTATGATATCCAGATTATAGCTTTGCATTTAATGGCTAAACTGACCACTTACTCAGGCTGTGTGCTTACCTAAACTGTTTAGGCACTATTGACCACTTCTTTAGGTGGTGTGCTTACCTAAACTGTTTAGGCACTATTGACCACTTCTTTAGGTGATTTGCTTACCTAAACTGTGGAAACATCATCGACCACTTCCTTGATTGGTATGCGTATCTGAACTGTGGGGCATTATCGATGACTTCCCCATGTGGTGTGCTTATCCAAACTGTGGATGCACTACCATATTTGTAGACTAGATCTCTCTCTGAGCACACTTAACTTAGAGAGTGCCACAAATCACACTGATGTGTTAACAAAACTAATACATAATTTGTTATTATTTAAACTCTGAAAATTACCTGTTACATTGAAGGAAGTTCCTTGGTTTGTAATTTATCTTCCATAAAGTGAGCAGCTTTGATTGCACATAAAAATACTATGGGGTCTATTCACTAAGCTGCCGTAGGCAGCCGAGTGAAAGACTGATCTGAAGTGAAGTGAGCCGAACACTGTTCGGCTATTGACTTCAGGCTGGTACGGCTGATTTCAGCCGATGTACATCGGGTGGCTTCACGTGGCTTCGGGTCGGCCGAACATGCTCAGCATGTTCGGCCAACCCGAAGTGCAGGAGGAGTTCGACTCAGCCGATCCAACATCTGGATCGGCTAAGCCGAACCTCCGGCAGGCTACTCGCTGCTGTTCGGTCTATTCTTATAGATGCCGAACTGCAGTGAGTGAATAGCCGAATGCCGCTGAGGGACCGAGCAGAACAGAAAAATAGTTTAAAAAGTAAAAAAAACAAAATAGAAAACGATTGTGCGGAGCCAGCAATGACAGCTAGCTCCGCCCAATAGTTTTCTATTGGCCGGCAGTTCTGCTGCCGTAAAAAAAACCCGAAAAAACTCGCCCGGGCGCTCTGGGAGTCTCCCGCTCCCGGCCGCCTAGGATAGAAACACTGATTTTTCTTTTTTTTTTCTTTATTCTGACACGGTGCCGTGGTAGAATAGAAAAAATAAATAAAAATGTTTGCCCATAGGAATGCATTGCTAGATTCCTATTGGCTAAAATCAGTGTTTCTCTCCTGGGCGGCCGGGAGCGGGAGACTCCCGGAGAGTTTGCTGTCTGGAGATCAGTGTCCCTGGTTAGCTGGTAACCAGGGACGCTGATCTCTCTGCAAGTGACCGGAGCCAGCCTTAAGATCACGGCTGGCTCCGCCCAGCTGTCAGAAGCAGGCTTTGGCTTTCAGCGCGGCTCAGCCGAGCCGAGGCATATGCCTTCGGCTTGACTGGGCCGCTCGGCTAAGTTCGGGAGCTGTACGGGCTATTGTGAATAGCCCGTACTGCAGCCCTTTTGGTTCTACTGAACCAAAGGGGTCCTGGGGCCGAAGCTAGCCGAAGGATCGGCCGAAGCTACGGCTAGATCCTTTGGCTGCTTCGTGAATAGACCCCTATGTCACCATACTTAGCAGTAATATTTATAGTACTTGCTTGTAGTTACTATTGCCCCCTCTGGGCAATAATTGTATTTGGTAAACAGAAATCAGTCAGATATTTGCAGCTAAAAATTCTGTGAACATGGTAGCACTAGTAAATTCCAATCTGTTAAGATCAAAAGTAAGCAGCCAGCATTCCAAACACCATATGTGGCTCTTTAGTACTTATTGTGTGGCTGTTGGGCTCTAGCCTCCAGTAGTAGGTTCTCCCTTTCTAGATGCTTACCCAGACCAGTGAAATATTAGTCTGGCTTTTTCTAGTCAAAAGATTTGGTTTATTTATTTCACATTTTCAGATTTTTGTTTCCTACACTGTCCATTCCCTTTTCTTGTTTACATTTTATTTCTCGGATCTTTTATGATGGATCTTGTTAAGAACAAAATCCAGTTTAGTGCCATTCATTTTACGGTAATCCAGTTAAACTTGTGAACATTATTGCCCCCTCTGGGTAAATATTTGATTTGTTAAACAAAAATAAGTCAGCTAAATGGATCTCAAAGATAAAATCTCTATGAACATGCTGGCAATAGAAAACTATTCCCCACAGGCAGTATGGTTTATCCTGTTGGTGGGCAGTACACAGAGAAAATTATGTAACCACTGTCTTTTCAACACACTCCCAGTGGAACTAAAATGTTTATTTTTCATGCTACTCAGATTATAGAGGAAATATGTGAGATGTACTTATCCCCTTTGACCAATCACCACGGGAGGCGTTGCCTCACATGATGCAAGGAGAATCCTTGCCTCCAGTGACCATATGCTGTATGGACCAACTGGTTCTGATAGCTGGGTCAGGGTTTGGGTTTCTGACAACAGCATAATATACCCATCATAGTAAGTTAAAAAACCACACAACTGCCGTGAGCAGGGTTCTTACAACCTAGGTTGTTCTATAAGGCAGGATAAACCATTTTGCATACTAGCTCTGTTTGGCTGAGGATTTTCCAACCGACTCCTTTGATCAGCTGATTGAGAGATGCTGGACAGAAGGGTGCCAACCGTAGTATGCATCGTTCGAATTTCGGCCGGTTTATTAGGATCTGGCCAAAATTAGACATGTGTATACCCAGCTTTATTCTCTGCCTTTCAATCTTGAATCTTGCTTTCTAAACTATGGGGTCTATTCACGAAGCTGCCGAAGGATCTGGCCGTAGCTTCGGCCGATCCTTCGGCTAGCTTCGGCCCCAGGACCCCTTCGGTTCAGTAGAACCGAAGGGGTGCTGTACGGGCTGTTCACAATAGCCCGCACAGCTCCCGATCATGGCCGAGCCGAACGCATATGCATCGGCTCACGGGTCGGCTGAACATGCTGAGGATGTTCGGCCGACCCGAAGCCACACGAAGCAAGCCGATGTACGGCTAATTTCAGCCGATGTACGGCTGAAATTAGCCGTACCAGCCTGAAGTGAATAGCCGAACTGTGTTCGCTCACTTCACTTCAGATCGCTCATTCACTCGGCTGCCCTCTGCAGCTTCGTGAATAGACCCCTACATCTATCTACTTTTGCCACAACATGGTGCATTTACAAGGATCCACAATATTTAAAACCAATTTTTTTTTATTAAAGCCTCGTCTTTTCTCCTCCCTCTTCTCTCCTACTTTCTCTAACTTCTCATACACACTATCCACCCTAGCACTATTAACTTCACTATACTTCCTTAAGCTTCTTTCCATGACCTCCGATTTTCCACAGTCCCACAAATTAAATGGATAATTAATGCTTAATTAAACCTATTTTGATGAATTTTCTGTTAAATAATTAATAAAATTTTATATAATCTCCAAATCTTCATGCAGCAATTACTGAGGGTGATCAAGTCCAAGTATCATAAAATCAGAGTAAAGTATCCTCTTCCATCATCTGTAATTCAACGTCCATCTTCATTAAAAGTTTAAATGGTCTATTTATATAATTGACTTATTGTTGTTTTTCCATGTAATATGTTGTCTTTAAACTAACAGGGTTATTCACAAAAGGGTGAAGAGTTTGGAGAAGGCAGGAGAAGTGAACAATCTAGGACAAAACAGCTGAACTGGAAAGTGAGCTGAACTGGAGAATTTTTCCAAATCAGCTACTTTATCCTGGATTGTTCACTTCTGCTGCCTTCTCCAAACTCTTCACCCTTTTGTGCATAACCCTATAAATGTTTTTGTAATAGTATTTTTTAAAATTAAGCAGTGAAGAAAGGTTTATATTTTTTCCGTCCTGTTGTGAATCTGTGCCTTATGGCATGGTTGGGGACGATAGAGAAACAAACTAGACATATGGAAATGTAAGCAGTTCAGGCATTCTACAGTGTCTTAAATAACTTTGTTGCTCAATGCCACCAGTCAGATTCAAACTTGCATATTAAAGGTCCCAGATCATATTTGAAAGTTCAAACCTGACTGGTGACTGTGTGAGATATAAACCAATTTTTAAGACACTTCTATAAAGAATATTCGCAGGGTTTGTGTACGTGTATCATTACGCATTTCCTGTGAAGTATTCCATTGACTTTATAGGCAATATGATTTGCCTATAAAGTCAAATTAGTGAAAGACAGCCAATATTACTTTTAAATTCATTGACATCTTTAACCCCCCCAAAAAAAAAAAAAAAACACCCAGATACATTGGTATGTGATTTTCTTTGCTAGCTAAATAGACTTAAAGAAGATACAAGTCGTTCTATGGTATGGCTCCAAAAGAGTAACTACAGTTGTATGGCTCCAAAAAAGTAACTACAGTCTGGTTTATCACACCTGAGTTCAATTTCTCTAGCCACACCCAGGCCTCATTGCTGCCACACCAGTTCGCAATCAAGAAATCACTTAAATAAGACTTGACTGACAAAGTGTAGTAGACCAAAAGATCCTCAAAAGCTACACATCATGCCGAGATCCAAAGAAATCCAGGAACAAATGAGAAAGAAAGTAATTGAGATCTATCAGTCTGGGAAAGGTTACAATGCCATTTCTAAAGCTTTGGGACACTTTTTCACACCACTGTATGTGTTTCAGACTGAGTAGGAAACGGTAATAGGGTATAATCTGGACCATCTCTAGTTCGCAAATCAATACTTTTACCTTTTAATAATATATATGAGTTGCTGACTCAGAGCTTGATATCCATGAGAGACCAAAAAGTGGCATTAGAAAATTCTATAACAGAATTACCAGGACATGTGTTTGGGTTAAAACTCAAAACACTGGTTCAGATAACATGATAACGATTACAAACAAGAATAAAAAGCAAAAAAAAAATTGAATTGTTCAAACAAGAGTTATGTATTTTAGTATGCCCAATTAAGAGTCCTAACTAATAAAATGCGTTGATATGATTTGAAGAGGGCCATTCAAGCAGGACACGCCAGATATATACAATACCTACATGGTTTTGTATACACTAATGGGCCACAGAACTAGACTGTGACCTGGTCCATATACATAACCTCCCTTGGCTAAACCCTGTAGACAGACCACATTTGGACAATCAAATTCTCAAACATTCAATGCACGTACGTCATAATATCAAGTACTCAGCAGGGGGATCTGCAGTCACAGAGTAAACCCATCATGCATTTTACTTATAATCCAACCTATCCACTGGCTTTCCATGTCCCTATTATTTGCATGTTGTAAAATTCCCAGGGCATTCTTTACTTCTGACCCTCATTTAGACAAAGATGTCAGACAGACGTCACATTCACAAGGGCTCATCGCTCTATACCAGGGGTAGCCTAAATATGGCCCTCCAGCTGTGGTGAAACAACAAATCCCATCATAGACTTGCCCTGCATAGTGCCAATTCCCTTGCAAAGTGAACAGTCTATTTGCCTTTAGTAAATCGACCACAACAAATCAAGTCCTCACAGCTGCAATGCAAACTATAGGTAAAGCATGGAAATCGACCACCGTTTCTATTGCTGAAACTAGGTTTAGAGCCCCACAGTCTATGCTCCATGAGAAAATTGAGGCTAGTCTGGAAAACAAAACATAAATATTTTGTAGTGTGGCACCCCTGGACTATGCATTTTCTTGCATAGTACTTCTACTATGCCTTTGTACACCTGCCGATAACCTGATCTAAAACTGATATTGATGTTATTGTCATCTTAACTTTGAAACTAAAAATAAAATTATTGACTTAAAAGTGCTTGCACATATGGCTAAATGTAAGGCTTTACATACTTTGTCATTCAGCAATCTGAATTGTTTAAAATTCCTAAGGATTCACAACCTGCCTAAATCTCTATGCCATTTACACTGAAATTCAGCTTAATGCTTGCTCAAGATTTTTACCTCCTTTAACTTTTTTGGAAATCAGACTATGACCTTTAATATTTCTTCTGTGAATGAGAATTTTATGTTTTGCAATTTAAGCTTTAAAATGTGGCTTCTGAATAGACTGTGATTCCCTGCCCCCTGCAATATAAAATGCTTTGCTATTTGGGTGGCAGCTGTTCCTGAGTTTTTATTTGCTGCTCAAATAATTTTCCTATCATTAACTGTAGCTTTTAAATGTGCAAACCTGGTGGCTGCCAGTTTCTTCATACTCCTAGTTTATTATGTTGCTGTGCATAGTTAATGTTGTAAGTGTATTACATAGTTTGGTTCTGGCTTTCATAGTATATACTCGGCTGCTACATTTGATTTAAAGCCTAATAATCTCTCAAATGACACTAAATGTAACCAAACACTGACCTTTATTTCTACTCAGTGCAATAGCATATATGTAGGCAATATTCATTTAGAATATATACATATATTGGGGATGCACCGATGTTGATACTAGTATGGCTGCCGATACTGAGTATGTGGGCGAGTACTTGTACTCACCCAAATGCTACGATACTTACCCCCGACATTGGATACCGGGAGATTTCCTCTGATCGGCAGTGCTGCGAGGGAACATGGTGCCGGTTTCCCAGACAATCAGGAAGCGGGGAAGTGGGCAATGACTCTCCACCTGGCTTCCTGGAGGGCTAGGAAGCCAGCTCCTTGTTGTTTGGTCGGCTCGATGCTCATTGGCCGGGAAGCCTCTTGGCTTCCTGATTGGCAGCGAAAACGACTCAATCTCTAACAGGAGATAGGCATGTTTGGCACATAATATACAGTTGAATTCATCTATCATTACCAATAGTGAGACTAACATATGAAAAGAGCATATATCACCCATTGCTCTGTAGACATACTAGATAGTAGGGTCTGCCATTTAGTCTTTATAGCTAGTGAAGTTTTACTCAGCTTAGTGTTTAGCAAGTGGGCATAACACTCCTATTAATGGGTATTCAGAAAAATGTTTATCCTGGTCCCTGAGCTTCCAAGCCATGATGCGTGAATGAGTACATGATTTCTACCAGGTAAATGTCTGCAAGAGTTACAATACCATGGGATTTCCATAATTCAGTAGCAGGAATCACACTACGTTGTGCTAATATATGGCTGTCCCATAACAGAGAGTTATCTGAGAAGTCCTAAAATGAAGTGAGGCATTTAACCTCGATCCACTCTGATTTGGCTACTTTTTTTTGAACCCAAACAACTAGGTGTTGTTTGGGTTCAAATAACATAGGCGCCTCCAGGAATATCATCAACTGTTTTGTTCCAAAGAACATGTGCCAAGTGTGCGTCTGTGCTATGGGAAACTACAGGGAGGATTCATGTGATTACGCATTTTAGTTGTTCTGCCGAATAATATAAAAACATATCTAACATGGTCATACCAGCTTCCTCCAGTGTTGCTAGTTGTTCTTCATTGACCTGGAGAGATTATTTTTTTGTCAAAGGAAATATGTATTTAAGCACACCCTGAACAAAAAGCCCACAATGCATCACAAAAGATATTATTGGTAAAAGGGCACCTATGAACGTCAAGTACAATTGTAGTTGATCTGGGATGTGGTCATTAGTCCCTATCTGCCTGAGCAAAAGGTGTGGATTTTCCACTTACGTCTGAGACCTGCTGAATGGAAGGCTAGAAGTAGGAAAAAAATGGACATTGGTCAGAGATAACTTTTGTCAGATACGCTTTAGAATCCAAAATAGTTAAACGTTTTATCGTTGCCCAACGTAAGACCATTACAAAAGCATGCCAGCTCTGTAACTAGTTGTTGAAGAGTGGAAGGGCAGGGTACAGAAGGAAGGTTAGAGCTTCCTTGTGTAATCAACATCGGGTTTAACAAAACCTCAATATAGCAAGCCTCAGGGAATTATGTCATGAAAGATATAGCAGCATGGAGAATATTTACTGAGGTGAGTGGGGATTAGTTATACAATGCTGTGATAAAAAAGGATACAGAAATGGTGACATACAAAGTATACTATAACCATGGCTTCAAGAAGTATTTAACACTAATTTTTACAAGATGTGTCTCCTGCAAACAAATCTTTTTAGCACGAGATTGTTGAATTTGGGGGAAGTCTAACAATTTTTTGTGTGGGTTACCAATAACATTCCAAGTTGCCATTTTCCAATGTGGTGATTTAGCATTTTCCCATTGTCAACAACATGCAGGTGTGTTATATCGGCCATAAAATAAATTAAGCCATTTTCATACAATTTAGGCAGTGGCTTAGTGGTTAGCACTTATGCCATGCAGCACTGGGGTTCCTGGTTCAAATCCAAGTCAGAACAATCTCTGCATGGCGTAAACATTCCAAAGCAGATAAGCACTTCTTCCTAATATAGAAGTAGCAACCTATTTTTGTAACAAAATGCAAAAACATTCCTCCACCACAGCCATCATAATTCCTTCAAAAAACCTTACATTGCTCATGTATCCAATAGTATCCACTACTTTCACTGCTACCTCACTGCAACAAATATCACATTTCATTTACCAGTCCTTTATAAATAAACAGTCCAAAAGTGAGGAAAAATGTCAAATGAACTGCAAAAGCAGATGCCCAAGAGCCAATCCTCATCTACATATCCATGCAAGTTCATAGATGTCTTCCCTGGAATATCATTAATTGAGACAGATACATCCCATCTCCTGGAGATAAATTAGATAATTGATCAGTTCTCAGCAATTAAATGAGAGAACAATCTAGTTCATGCCCTCACTGGTTGACCACTGTGTTGCCTGCAACTGGATGGACCACACATAGCAACGAGTTTTTGGTAATGGGGCCTGTACAACATACCAAGTTGAATCAGTTTGTTTGTGGAGTTTACCACAATGCCTTTGTGGAAGGTCACTACCTTCTTCCATGCAACCTTATGTTTATGATATAGGAAAGATTACAAGTGCTATTGGGACCACAATCCCACAGTACAAATCTTTAAACAATCAGTTTTTATTGGATTTTTCAGTACAAAAGATACAAACAGTAGAAAGAGTAGGGGGCAACACGGTACAGATGTCAATAGAACCCAGACAAATACGAGGCATTGATATTAAAAAGTCACACATTCCATTAGGGGCAATCACCTACCCCAGGGAACGGTAAAGTATAGGGCCCATGAGTGGGTTCCTAAAGCGATTTTCAGCCATGGCACCTGTAGATTAAGCCTCTTACCAATAGTATAAGCGATTATGTGAGCAGTGAGGGAAAGAATAAAAAGTATAATCCGATACCGAGGGGTGTAATATCCTCCACACATCTACCAACTGTAACCGATGTAAAAAAGATTTGAGACGATTCAGTTGCGTAAGCGGAGCAGAGGACCGTCCAGAAGAAGTGTCCAAACGAGGGTCAGGTGGGAAGTTAAGGTCGCCGCCAAGTACTATAAATCCTTCAGCAAATGTCTCAAGCCGGTGGAGCATTGTGAGAAAGGCAGGAAGTGGAGATTGATTAGGTAAGTAGACGTTTGCAAATGTAAAAGTCTTGTGAAAAAGGGTCCCTTTTACAAAAAGGTACCTACCATCCGGATCCCGGTCGACCTGCAGAAGCTGAAAGGGCACTGTCGAATGAAAGCAAATGGCCACCCCCTTGGATTAAGCAATGGAGTTGTTACTAGTATATGCCAGAGGGTAATACCGTGAGGACAGTCTCGGTGCCTCTGGGTCTTGTAAAAAGAGAACTTGCGCACGTTTTTTATGCAGGGAATACGCCAGTTGCGAGCGTTTACATGGTTCGTTTAAACCCTGAACATTCAGGGAAACAAATGTCACAGGTAACATTGGGGATCGGTCCAACTAGCAATGGAGAGGCAGCTCCCACAGTACAAATCTTATTCAAGAGTTGTTGCCCCTCTTCCTCTCATAACATCAATGACATTATCCTCATACTATGTATATTAGCTAGATGAGAATTTCATTTTTCCAAGTTTGATATATTGTTTGAGGCATCTGTGTGTAAGGAAGGTGCCACTCATGATGAAGAGGTGTCGCTGGGTCTTGGATCACAGCCCAGAAAAATTCCCTGCCTCTGCTTATTGTGTTTGATTTTTAGTACGCATTATTAACTTGCTAAGAATAATACATGGGTGTGATCAAACTCTTGTATTGACTAGATGTCTATAGGAACAATTCGTTAGCAACATCTCGCAGTGTTTGAATACTAATTTCAGCACAATTTCAAATACTGCAAAGCACGTTACAAAAAAAACAGCGATATGTTATTATCCAACTTTCTTTGAAGAATTTGCCTTTTCTCTCTTTCAGAGTCTTTGAAAAAGAAAACAATATGTAATTAGGCAAAGATAACAGCTGTGCTTTTCTGCTGCATATATTTCTTGAGGTTGAGCAGTATGTAAATATTATGCAAAACATATTCTACTGCATGTGTTTTAACCTGTAGCTTATGTTTTTGCTATTTATCAAATTCACGATGATATCAGAGACAGTTATGATTAAAATATATAAATAAATAGAACCTTTGGCTGATGTAGAATTCCATTTTACTTTGATCAGGACAAGAATCATAAATGGGTTTTGATTTTATCTAAATTAGGAGACTCTCTCTCTTGCTTAAACTGAAATCTGAACTGAATTTAATTGACTTTCAACTTCAGTTAATGGGAATAGTCTAGGCTGTAAAAGCCAGGCAAAGATGCAAAGATGGAAATTTTATGCAATAAGTGGGAGCATATTTTGGTTAAATACTTGCTTTCAAAGGATATACAAAAGTATTAAAAACAGATGTGCATTTAAAGCTTGCATATGATTTTTTTTTTTAAGCAATGCACTCACTAAGATTGCAGTATTCTGTGGCTACGGGAAATGAGCAAACCAAGCAAGGTTTAGTTCACTGGACATCCGCCAAACCCAGCGGAAAATCTGCAAACCCTGAAAATAGCGCCTGCACCCCACTGAAGTCCATGGAAGCTAAATTGTATTTAATTTTTGGCCTTTTCAATGGACAATATGGAAGCTGGGTAGGAGGGCACTGCCATAGGGGGCATGTACCAATGCAAAAAAAATAATTGAAAATAAATTTGCTCAGTGGGGAAAGAGACTTTTAATGCAGTTTAAAGGGCAACATTATAAATACACATAAAAAAGAAACATTAAAAAAACCTTTTAAAACATATAGTTACATTGTTACATAGTAGATGAAAAAACAGATCATTGAAATTCAACCACTGTAGATGTGTGAGTTTTATGTGTTTGAAAAACAACCCCTACATGCATAGGTTAACTTGCTATAAGATAGTCATTTTAACCACACTTTCAGCTAATAACAATTCCTGGGGAAGAGAGTTCCACATTTTCACTGCACTAACAGTAAAGAACTCATTTTCAGTTTGAAATTAACAAAAGGGTGAATAGTTTGGAGAAGGCAGGAGAAGTGAACAATGTAGGACACACATAGCTGAACTGAAAAGTGGGCTGAATTGGAGAATTCTTCCAAATCAGCTATTTTGGCCTGGATTGCTCACTTCTCCTGCCTTCTCCAAACTCTTCGCCCTTTTGTGAATAACCCTGTAAATCTCTATTTTTCCCTTCTTAAATTGTGGTCATGTGTCCACTTCAGGAACCTAAGTGTTAACAGGTTATTACAGGTTATATAATCACCTTTGATATATTTATACATTGTGATCATACCCCCATTTAAGCACCTCTTCTCTAGAGTGAATACATTTAATTTTATACTCATTCCTCATAACTGAAGTTCTCCAACCCCCTTATTCATTTTGTTGCTCTTCTTTGAACTGTTTCTAATTCAAGAACAATTCAAGAACATCCTTTCTGTGGATTGGTGACCAAAATCTGAACTGCATATTCAACATCAGGCCGAACCAGTGTTAATGCGGGGTGCCTTAAACTTGTGCAGAACCAATATGATGTACTCCTGCAAATGTGACATTTAGAAAAAAAATATTGCCAATAAATGACAGTCCTTGGCTTGCTCTTTTCTGTTGGTAAAAAAAAAGGCACGTGGTAGCGTGTGGAAAAGAAATTGCATGTGATCTCCCTCTGAATTTCTACAAGACCCTTATACTTGATATTGGATTCTGGAATCCCCCATTAGAAAAAGGGGGGCCCCAGATATCCACCTCCACACATGAATAAGTGTGGGGTAAGTAGTACCCCTTGTTATTCATTCACAAAAATGTAAATAGTAAAAAATAGACACCTTGCAAACTTTCCTGTATTAAAAAATCCTCCCCCCAAAGCAAAAAAAAAAGTCCCATCTAGTGATGTACAGTAGATCATGATGAGGGATGCCTAACAACATACCGGCAGGATGACCTGCACCACAACAATCCTGTCCCAACAGTGCTCCGATCGCAAATGACAGTCACCTGGGCTGATTGGCAGCTGCATTTGATACTCTTACTTAATTATTGACTTTTGTCTGGAGCAATTGGAGGTTCGGGCAGGCAAATTGGCCAAATTTGTCTATTTAGTTCACCTCTTGGCCAAACTGCAGACAAGCAGGGTTTGAGTCAAACTCATGGTCAACTAGAACCTGAAGCTCATCCCTAGTGGCTTCACAAGAAAACCAACTAGGTTCACATGCACATGTGTTTATGTGCATTGGCCATTTGCATTTCACTTACAGGAGGGTTAAAACAACCCAGTTCTATGAACTCTACAAACAATGATATGGTGCTGGTTGGAGCCATCTTTCTTTGAACACCTCTGTACATTGCACATGCATTATTCCCTTGCAGCATTCTTCTGCCTCCTTGTTAGTTGAGTTTCAAGTACGCAAAACCTAAATTAAAAATTAAAAAATGTATACTGCTTGTATGATCCCATCTGGAATTATGACAGCCACGACAGTTTTGTGGTACAGTTCGACTCATGTGTTGGAACATCTCCATATGCATGGATTGTGAACCTTAGGGCCTCATTTACACTGGGCGCACACATCGGTGCGGCATGCATGCCCATAAGCAGCCAATCCCAGGAGTGACAGGTGATGCATGTGATTGCGCACAACAGGCTGTTCTTCCCTATGGGAGGACGCGGCTGCACGCTGTCATCCATGCTGGTATGGGTGTCCGCACTTGGGCGCCGACAGGATGGATCCTGTCTGCGTCCAAGTGCGGACACCCGTACCCGAACGGATGTGCAGTTCGAGTGTCCATATCACACCGTACAGCTGTATCCTCATATAGGGCCGAAAAGGCTGCGGTGCGCAATCACACACAGCAACTGTCCCTCCTGGGAACGGCTGTTTGCGAGCGTGCACGGATATGTACGCCAAGTGTGAATGAGGCATAAAGGGTATTGATGGTCAAAAAACAAAAATAAATATGTATATCCATATTGAAGTTCTATCCCACTTCTAATAACCATAACGATCTAGAAGTTTGTAAAACTATTTATTGAAGATGCCCATAGGCTGTACTTCCTCAATGCACTGACACAATTTCACTATTCCTGTGAATATCCACTTCCATGTGTCAGAGAGCCTGCCTTCTGAACTACAACTCAATATCATAGCAATGTAACATACTCATTGCTTGCTGGAAGCAATGCATAATGGACTATTTAGTTTTGAGAAATCAATACTCTATCACATCAAGCAGCAAGGAAAGACAAGCAGAGCACACTGGGAATCCAGGAAGTTGTTGAAAGTGGATGCAAGGCAGCATTCACTACATAAAAGGGATTTTTAAGCTTTGATTGCATTATCAAAAACAACTCTAGTATGTATTCCTATTACAATGCCGATGTACAGGATAGTACATTCTGTAACTTTAGAACTCCTTTAAGTCTTTTATGGAAAACATGTGAGGATCAGAAGTTCAACATAAGCACCACTATCCTTTGCCATGAGTTTCAGCACTTTAAGGGGTGTATTCACTAAGCTGCCGTAGGCAGCCGAGTGAAACACCGACCTGAAGTGAAGTGAGCTGAACGCTGTTCGGCTATTCACTTCAGGCTGGCATCGATTGTGCGGAGCTAGCAATGACAGCTAGTTCCGCCCAACAGTTGCAAATTGAAATAGCCAATAGGAATCTAGCAATGCATTACTATGGCCAAACAATTTATTTTCTATTCTGACACGGCTCCGTGTCAGAATAAGAAAAAAAAAGAAAAAGCAGTGTTTCTCTCCTTGGCGGCCGGGAGCGGGAGACTCCCAGAGCGCCAGGGAGAGTTTGCTGTCTGGAGGTCAGTGTCCCTGGTTAGCTGGTAACCAGGGACGCTGATCTCTCTGTAAGTGGCTGGAGCCAGCTGTAAGATCACAGCTGGCTCCGCCCAGCTGTCATAAGCAGGCTGTCGGCCAGCGTCGGCTTTTAGCGCGGCTCAGCCGAGCTGAGGCATATGCGTTCGGCTCGACTGAGCCACTCGGCCAAGTTCTGGAGCTGTACGGGCTATAGTGAATAGCCCGTACAGCAGCCCTTCGGTTCTACTGAGCCGAAGGGGTCCTGGGGCCGAAGCTACTCGAAGGATCGTCCGAAGCTACGGCTAGATCCTTCGGCTGCTTCGTGAATAGACCCCTAAGTGTCATTTGATGATGAGCAGGTATCTCCCTAAGTAAGTGAAAGTAGTCAACATGTTCCAACTTTAGACAATTCCAGAGCCCCTTCCTCACATAAAGTAAGAAAAGGTAAAGCCTTGCTTTCATGACAGTGTGTTAACAGATCAGGCAAAAAAGTTCCATCTCTGTTTGATTATAAGCATTGCATTTTTCAATTTAAATACAGTATTAGAACAACTAAGCATATGTGACTAGGTTCTGGCAAAGTCTGTTGAAATGCATTAATAACAACCTAGCTTTGGAGATGTTCCCTCCACAGTGGATGACTGTCAGGATGTGTAATACTTACCTTGTAACAGCTAACTTTTGAAGAGTTGCAGTAGAATCTGGTGCGAGCCTTGGAATTCAGGAGCTGGTCTGCGGGATCAGCCAGACAATAGTTACTGGTTGTAGATGTAGGATTCCACAATGGACAGAGCCAAAAAAGCAGTTGCTCCTCCCCAGACACACTGAAGCTGTGGACATAATTCACTATAATCCTCAGGTTTTCCCCACTGGCACTCACAAGAGCCATGTAGGGATTCCTGAAGAACACAGAAGAGTAACAAATATCTATATCGGGAAGTAAAGCCAAAGTTAGGCACAAACCAGGAGTCAAAACCGAAGAATCAGCTACGAAGCAACGTACCAGAACAAGATACAAGTGGGAGTCCTAAATCAAGCCAAGGTCAATACCAGACAATTAGCTAATCTAGAGAAAGAGCAGATAAGCTGATAAAAGTAGAGCAGGGTCAATGGTCACAGGTCAGGTCAAATCAGAAAACCAGTATGGAAACAACAGGAACATGGACATAATTAGATGATTTAGCAACATGGTTATGCATGAAGGAACCTTATATAGTGGTGCCCTCACATATCCACTACTATAATATAATATATTATATAACATAATGAACATGCACATGCAACAATGCACACATTCATCAACAATCTGGCATCTTTGTATATTAATGTTATTATTAATGTGGATAGTTATTTTGGCGAGTGAGCAGAAAAAGGGCCTTGGTTGCATACAACAACAAAATAACACAATTGCAATACAATTGCAAGTCTGCATGAATGCATTCCTGAAATGTTACAATATATAGTAATACATATAATATATCTATATATTATAGATATGGATATATATATATTATGTATGTATTTTTTAAAGTTCTACTTAAAAAGTAATCCTTAAAGTATTATTTAACTCTCAAATGTTTTTAACGTTTCCAAACAGCTGGCTCCAACTCTCTCAACTCAGCTTCCCTGATCTTCCTGGTCAGTACAAGATCACAAGGAAGGACAAGGAAGTCTCCAGCAGCTGTCCATCTACTAGCTTGGAGAAGGGAGCAGTGTAGTGGACTGCCTTTGCCTGTGTGGAGACACAACAAAGCTTACTAGCTTTGACTTGTGTGTGCTAGCTTACATCAAGCACACACAAGAGTGGCTCCAGAGGACCCGGCAAGGAAAGAAGCCACCCTAAAACAGAATATCAGGGCCAGTGCTCAGGGGACCAGCTGATTCTGCAGGAAGTTTTTTTTAAATTAACCCTTGCAGTGGGGTTACCTCCCCACTGCAAGGGTTAAGTGCTCATTTTTGTCTAGGGGCTGCTAGTCTGGTCCCTCCAGCCTCTTCTCCCCTGGGCTCCAATGGTCTAATGACCCGTGATGTAGTCAGATCTAATGTCTAAGGTGGTGAACGGTCATTGCCGCAGGACAAAGGATCGAGTGAGTATTCTTTATTTTCACCCACAGACCAAAATGAGCAGTTAACCCTTGCAGTGCAGGGGTAGCCCCACTGCAGGGGTTAATTTATAAAAAATCCTGGAGTGCTTCTTTATACATAAAGGAACAGCGTTCATTCTAAGTGATTTAAAAAAGCTTAAAAAAGTTTCGACTTTAATATTACTTTAAGGTTCAGTCCAGTGACTTTGCCTAGACTGAGATGAGGTCATCAGCCAACTGCAGGCAGAAGGAAACATTTCCTCAGTCTCTCCTCCCAGTAATCAGATTTTATTACCTGTTATATTATATTAATTCTTGTATGTTAATTTGTATTTCCCCACAAAGTGAAAGTTCTATACTTTGTAGCCCTGACCCCTGACCCCTTCAGGAGCTGCTATAAATGTTTGGTTCTCCTACCACTTCCAGTGATGACCCACCCCTTGAATGGACCCAACAATCCACTGACCCACCCATAGCGAAAAATTGGGCTTTATTAAAACATAGAGAAAAGCCGTGCAGGAAAGTGTTTGTAAAGTTGACTGGGCAACAATAAAAACAGTTCAATAACAGTGGAATTGAGCAGTAATGCAATGGGATTATTGGGATTGTGGTTGGTATTCTTTATTGCTAATGAAATACCTTGCCTGAAACACACTAGGCAAGTAGAGAATAACAATGTAAACAGCAATACAACAATAATCAATGCAGCAAATGTCATCGTCCCCTGATATGTACCAAAAGGGATGCAGTTAACATTGGGGGCCTAATTGCAATATACATGAACCTAACTAACCATTGGCCAGAAGGTAAATTCTATCAAAAAGTCTGCCTGTGGTGGTACCCTGGTGGAGTGCTCCAGGTATTTCTAATCCACAGGGGTAAAAGATATTTTTGCAAACAGCTAATAGTGAAAGGATAGGGTGGTAACGTTTAAATAAAGCTCCATCAGTGACAGTATTGTCCAATCAAGTGTAGACAAAATTCAACACATACAAGGACGGGCAATGGCTGCTCACCAGATGTCTGGAGAATGTCCATGCAGATGCAGTTTGTCCTCTAATGGCGGTTACTGCAGGATGGATGGAAACAGATGAGAAGTGGTCTGCACTGTCCTGGCTGGATGATGGCAGATGAGGGGTAGGCTGCACTTCCTCTTCCACCTGTGCAGCACTCTGTCCCCAGTCAGGTATGCTCTTTTTCTCTCCTTGCTCTGGCAGGCTGCACCGCTCTCCCCTGTGACCGCAGTCTTTCTCCTGGCTCAGCAACCACAAGAGAAGCCTCTTCCTTGTATGAGTCCCCTCGAGTTACATTTCACTCACACTACTGCCTCCTCTCTCCCTGTCTGCTCTCTCCTCCTTCTTTCAGTGTGCTGGGTCTGCTTTATGGCCACCAATGTAGCTACTCAGAATCCTTCTCCTCTGCTGGTGGCCTGTTCATCATAAGATGGAAGGAGGAAAGACAAGCTGTGGTGGGTCAAGAAGATCCCTGCCAGAGCTGTGTGGCTCCCACTGTAAAGGGATCACAGGCCGGGCTAGATCCTTGGCCATACCTCGTAAAGCTTGCACGTAGTTGCTCAATTTTATTGAGTAGGAAACAACGTACAATGCCACTACAGATTACCTTTAACACCCCATTTACCCCTAGCTAACCAAAATTAGCTCTTATTGACTCCCCCCCCATAACTATTCTTTAATTGTTATTAGGTAAATTGTTTACATCTTAATTCGTTCTGTTTCTTAATTTTTGTAGTGTGCCATTAAGACAAAAATAATAAATGTATTTATACATAATTTTGCCATACTTTCTACCAGAAACACATTTCAGTCTTATTTTTGGTGGGACAAATTGCAGAGGAAAATACAAAAATTTAAAAACACATTTTTTTTTATTTTCATAGTTCAGGGTAAAAAAAAGTGAATTTCTCTTTTGGAAAACAAAATGTGAGATATTGCCAAAAGAATGCATTGTTCATCCCAAAACAAGATAAATGTGATATTTTAGTATCATAGGTAATAAAAAAGTTATTACTGAATCCGTAGATCTGCAGCTAAATTGTAAAAATAGCTCCGATCAATAAGGGGTGTACAGATGTGGCAGCTCAAGTGCTTTATACCCAGTTTTATGGAGTCTACCCAGCTTGTTCCTTTTTCATATCCCCTCTGCAGCAAGTTAGTTTGCCATGATATAGCTGTACCAGAGAATACAAAGTAACCCACCAGTTCATATGTTTCCTAGCCGTTAGGAAGTGAATATATTTGTTTATTACTCTGCTTATGGTTATATATGAATCAACCAAGTTTATTTGTATTAGTAATTCTTAAATTATTTTTACATTGTACAGTATAGTTCATATGTATACAGATTACAGTATTCAACATAGTTTAGGACCAGTCACTGCATTCTAATTCAAATTAAGTTTTCAATAATATACAGCAAATGTAATTCCACTGTATATTACACTGTGCAGAACCGAAACTATGAATATATTGATGCAACATTGAAAAAGAGAATAAGATATAGGAATATGCACAGAATATAACTAGATATTAACATTTTACAGGTAAAGACACCAGAGATCCAGGGAATATCAAAGTTACTTATGAGATCAGGAAGGAAATCTTTTTTTCCCTGTTGAAGCAAATTAAACCATTCTTTATATGTTTTTTTGCCTTCCACTGGATCAACTGTGGGTAACTGAGAACATAGAGTCCTGTTTATGAAGGTTTTTCTATTTTTTTTTTAAATCTATGGGTTGAACTCAATGGACTTTTCTCAACCTAACTATGTAATAGGAAGTGTTATACCTTATCTATGTATTAGACAGTCCCATAACAAGAACACACAAAATATATGTAGTGTAGTCCATATGCTATAGTCCAATAGACACAATCTGTGCTGCACACATGAAAATGTCTATGAGGTAAGCCCCCAAAGCCCAAGTTAAGCAGCAAGGACACCATTGACGTATTATCACTGAAAATGGCCATAGGTAGGGTATCAGACTGGGTTCCCAAGATACAGGCCCCTGCTTCAGAAAAAAGGATTGTTGGTTACACACAGTAAAAGCTTAGAATGATACTCTGGGTGCACACAGTAATATTAGCAAAGTCATTTTATTCTATTTGAAGCCACACGCATTAGAGTAGAGTAAAACCTTATGAAAAAAAGCAGAAATTGTGTTTCCTCTGTCATGTTGCCAAAAAAACAGCAATTTTGGCACCTTATATTTAAGTTCTGAAACCATATCAGGAAGCTGAATGGAGTTGGGAGCTCTGGACGATGCTCTGTATTCAGACACTAATTACCCAGACTGGCTTTTTTCACATTCAGCTAAACATTACATTTTAACATTAATTTGAACAAAGACAGACTTGGAGATAACATGTTATTCTCTCTAATTAGGAAGCACCTGCATGTCAAAGTCCTGTTTTTTTTTACAGACTCCCTCATATATTTACAAATCAAGATAATGATTATGTAATTAATGAAAATTATGCCTAAACTGTATTAAAAGGAAGAAAAAATGACACCAATGTGATTTAAACATTTGTTTTTAGTTTAAAAAATGTATAAACTGAAATGGTATTTTATTTTGTCAGTTCTTTGTATGAAATCCTTATTTTACAAAACAGTACTTGATACGCTAAACATTTATGACAAATAAGACTGGCAGGTCCATCAGCCCCCTTTTTTTTTAAACATTTTTGTTTGAGCATACACCTGTATATTCTAAGCGCGTTTAACCCTTTGATTGCCAAAGACATAACATACACTTTAAGAATAATGTGGGGTTATATGTGAATAGTAGGTGCTACATTCCTCCATCCATAAAATATATTCTACAGCTCCATTATTTGCAAGAAAGTAAAAATAAAAAAAATAAATGCTATTTAAGAATATTTATATTTTTGTTATTTTGTTACTCTTAGATATTGAAAATATACTGTATACAAAGAAGATATGACTTTAGCTTTTGTCCCCCTGCTTTCCCTAAACCTGTGACAACAAATGAAATGAACTGGACTGCAGCATAAAATACAAGCAGATGCTGCAGTATGCACTAATTTTGAGACAGCTCTGCTTTAAAAAACCCAGAAAATTACTCACATAGCACTTGTATTTATTGACCCATTCATTCCAATACACTCTACTGTAGGCATCAGGAAGAATTGGCAGGCATCAGGAATCTGCACAAGCACTCTATTTTAATGCTACTGTATGGGAGGCTTCAGAAAGTGAACAGCTCCTCCACCAACTATTTGTGTATATCTGTAAACAAAGATTCTAGAAATGGCACAGTTTATAATCACATAAAGGTCAATAGGCTGCATTCCAAAATTAATGCAACTTGGGGAAGCTATGTAGGTAGCTTGACATTTGTTCCAAAATTGGTCTACGTTACCAAAGGTTATATTTGTTACTATATCATATGTTACTATGATATGCCATTCCTCAAACTGTATCTTCTGGGCTAGCTGAGAACAATAGATTTGTTTACAATTTACTCTTACTGAGTCCCTGATACTAAACAACAATACATAAAGTCCAAATACTATTACAAATGCTCTAGATAAGGGGTGTCAAAGTAGCGGCCCGCAAACCGGTACTTTTTGGCGCACAGCCAGCTGACAAGTCAGGCATGCGGTCACGGACCGCGTACCTGACTTGCAAAAGCAGCTACATGGTCTGCATCTCTGTCGGATGTAGTCTGCAGAGCTGCTCCTGGTTGTGTCGCTGTCTGCACAAGCCAAAGGGTGCTCTTTATTTCAATAAGGGGGAGGGGGATTGGGGGGAATGTTTTATTATTGTGTATTAGTGTGTGTGTGTGTGTGGGGGGGATTGTATTTATGTGTGTGTATTAAGCCCCATTCACATCTGTAAGTTTAGGTGCGATTAGGGATTCCTGTGGCGTTTACAAGCGGCAGCTGTCGCCCATTCAAGTTAATGGTCGGGTGAAAACCGCTGCATGTAACTGATATGTGATACGATTACATGCAGCTAGAAAACAATCACTCTTGATCGATGCGTCCAGGGATAGTGATTGATTCCTAACCACTTGTAATCGTATCACCTATTACATGTGGCGAGCAGGTGTTTACATGAGGCTGCTGATCATTAACTTAAACAGGTGACAGCTGCTGATTGTAAACGCTAGATTATGGATTCCTGCTGCAAGGAAAACACAAGTCCCTGATGCAGGAATCCCTAATCACATCAGAACTTGCAGGTGTAAATGGGGCCTTATTATATGTGTATTAGTGTGTGTATTTCTGGGGGGGGAGGGGCAGTTTCTATGTTTATGTATATCTGTTTGTGTGCGTATTTCTAGGTGTATGCGTATTTCTGTGTATTTCTGGGTGGGTGGGTGAGTGTGTGTGTGTGTGTGTGTGTGTGTAGGTGGCTGTATTTCTGTGTGTGAGTGAATGTGTGAATCTGCTCGTCCTCTATGATTAAAATTAAATCCTTTGGGGAAAAAAACACACACACATACAGTATACACATGTATACATACTGATATGACACACACAGAAAAATTATCACACGTACCAACATCACTCACAGAAATCCTGACAATGCACACAAACCAATACTAAACATATACTGTTATTGATATACAAAGAAACCATTACAAACACATATACTGACATTATAAACACACGCAGACATTAACACTGGTACCGTATATAGTTACACTTTATTTTGAAGTTTGAAATTAGGCAAGTGGCCCCCATGGGAGAAGAAAAATTGTACAGCGGCCCCCGAGTGAATTGAGATTGAGACCCCTGCTCTTGATAAACAGCACTGGGGAGGAACATAGAGAACAAACAACCCTATTCCCAACACCATGATTTACTAACTAGAAGGAGATCTACAGTGCATTACTATCATCATCCAGTTCTTGCTGGGATCAGAAAGTGTAGCTCTCCACATGGAATATTTGCAGTCTAAGCAGTAGGATACATTTTTCAGGATTCTGTGAACTGTTGTAGTAAGAGCCATTATAATGGACAGAATCGTGATGCAGTATTCAGATTAAAGTGACATTAAACTCCGGAGTTAAATCTTAAAAATGAATTCAAGTACCTTAAAAGAGAACTATAGGGTAAGTGTTTTTCCCCATTGTTCTCTGTTCTCAGTATATCGTGGGCCATTGCCCGCTATATACTGAGAGTGCCTCAGCTGGGATGGATCCCGACAATCTTGTTGTGATCCATCCAGCTGCGTGAGTGACAGCTGGCTCTGCCTATCTAGAGGCAGAGGCAGCTGTGCTGGCCCCCTTCCTGTTCGTTCCTCCACTCTGCGCTGGAGGATCGGAGAGGGGAGGGGGGAATCCCTGCGGGGAGCGGTGAGTGACAGTCACAGCTCTCTGCAGGGAGATGATTGGGAAGTGAGCAGATAAGCTGCATGGTTCTGCTCACTTCCCGATCAATAGAGCCAACCTGTGACCGACCTCGGCTCTAACTATGAGGATGAGTGGAAATCCCTCACCTCCTAGTTCTCCTTTAACTATTAACAATACTGTACCTTATTTGTATATAATATACTACAAGAGTGCCACAGCTGGGATGGATCCCGACAATCTTGTCGTGATCCATCCAGCTGTGTGAGTGACAGCTAGCTCTGCCTATCTAGAGGCAGAGCCAGCTGTGCCCGCCCCCTCCCCGTTCGTTCCTCCACTCTGCGCTGGAGGATCGGACCGGGTAGAGGGGGAATCTCTGCAGGGAGCGGTGACTGACAGTCACCGCTCTCTGCAGGGAGATGATCGAATCAATGGAGCCGACGTGTGACAGTTTCAATGTCACATGTTGGCTCTAACTATGAGGATGAGTGTAAATGACACACCTCATAGATCTCCTTTAAGATTTAACTCCTGAGATTATTGTCACTTTAGGGATGGTTATAATCATTGTGATGAGAATAGGTGTCTAAAAATCTTGGCACTGCTCACCTTTTATATATGAGCTATAAAACTGTGCTGGCACTAGTGCTGCAACGAATGATTATTTTCATAATCAATTAGTTGGCCAATTATTTTTTCGATTAATTGGATAAAAAATTAAATAAATACCTTCCTTAATTGAAAATAAAACACACAAATGCAGTATTAGAAACATAAAGTTTACTTCAGAATAAAACTGCATGCACAATTTTTTGCAATCACAGTGCATTGGAAAGCATGGCATTGTGGTACCGTGCATTCCAGTGCGGGCAATAATACTGTGGGTGGGAGGAGCGTTTAGGGGGCCATTGAAATTAATGTCACTGCAATGCACCTCCCACAGAAGATTTTGTGACGTAAAAACCGGAAAATTACTTTTTTTAATAAAAAAAAATAATAATTGTATTGTAAGTACATGGCACTTGAGTAGCTTCAGTCAGAGAATGACAGCTGCCAGTGGCAAGATTCCGCAGACGGTAGCTGAATGTAAATACAGCAGGTAGTGGGCAGATGCAATAGCCAGCCTGATACTGGCCACTTCAAATTGTAATAACCAATAGCACCCACTGCTTGCTGTGCCCTCCTCCCAACATGGAGGAGAGAGCTAGGGGATCCAACCAACTAACTGATAATGAGAATAGTTGACAACTATTCTCATTATCAATTATTATTGATTAATCCATTATTTGGTTGCAGCCCTAGCTGACACATAGTTTTTTTGTTTTGTTTTTTACTATAAACTTACAACACAGTAAATATTGCATGATGAGTTTTACATGCATTTTTTTATGAAACCAAACAGATACTAAATTAGGTAGCATAGGTATGTAGAAATCCTCCATGAAACTGAGCTTTGAAATGTAGCATGTTTACATTTAGCAGCTTTAAATATCAAAGTCAATGCTTAAAATATTACAAATGTTACAATGTGTATTTTTGGCATATAAGAATTAATCTAATACTTTATTAATTTATCTGTAGATGCATTTTTATTCTATCTTTCTGCAGAGCAGCAGCAAATAGCATTCAACTCGAGGCACAGAGTACTCCATAACCCTCTCTCATTAGGTATTTCTGACCTCTGAATATTGTTCAGCTATCTGATAAATAGGTTAGGGTTAGAGTTCACTACTAACAGGGGTTATCAGCGAATTCAAAGTTCACAAACATTTGCCCAGAAAGTTAACAGAAATATGGAACAACCTATAATGCAGTGCGTAGCCTTTTCCCTGGTCAGCAAGTCAAAGCATTCTATAATTTGAAGGAATGGATATCCCAGCCCCCTTTCTGCAAATGGGTGGACTCGCAGCAGCCATATTGTCAGTGTGTGCTAAAGCTGTTAGGGGCATCTACTAGATTGTGAGCTCTCACGAGCAGGGCCCTCCTAATCCTACCATACTGAAATTGTATCTTAAAAATACTGCCCCC